>NW_026781395.1:95000-204042 GCF_030144855.1 Hypanus sabinus
TGGTTGGAAATGAGTAATAAGAACATGTACTTGGGGGTAATTTTAAATAATTACAAGAGACACTGGTAGACCAGACATCAGGTATATTTTTCTTTTCGGGAGCGGCGTAGGCTGAGAACAGACAGGCAGAGAGACAGACATACTTCATTGACCCAGAGGGAAATTGGGTTTCGTTACAGTCGCACCAAACAAGAATAGCGTAGAAATATAGCAATATAAACAATAAATAATAAATTAATCATGCCAAGTGGAAATAAGTCCAGGACCCGCCTATTGGCTCAGGGTGTCTGACCCTCCGAGGGAAAGTTGTAAGTTTTGATGGCCACAGGCAGGAATGACTTCCTAGGACGCTCAGTTTTGCATCTCGATGGAATGAGTCTCTGGCTGAAAGTACTCCTGCGCCCCATCAATGCATTATGGAGTGGATGGGAGTCATTGCCCAAGTTGACATGCAAATTGGACAGCATCCTCTATTCAGAAACCACCGTCAGAGAGTACAGTTCCACCCCACAACATCATCGGCCTTACGAATGAGTTTGTTGAATCTGTTGGTGTCTGTACCCTCGGCCTGCTGCCCCAGCACACAACAGCAAACATGATAGACTCTACAGACTCCATAGTCTCCACAGACTCCACAGACTCGATAGGCCACCAGAGACTCGTAGTACATCCGCAGCATCGTCCGACAGATGTTAAAGAACCTCATTCCCTCATTCTCCTCAGGAAGTAGAAGAGAGCAGATAGAAGTCTGTATCAATTCGGGGACAGAGATAGACCTGTACATTTCTCCCCTGGATGGGAATTTCGGACTCTGCTGAGTTGAATGTGAGAGGGGGTATGCTTACAGGAGCTGTTGTTCACACACAAAGCGTGTTTTTTGGGTGGTGCTGCCAAGGGTGCTGGGTGAGACAGATCAACAGCGGCGATTTAGTATTTCTTTGAAAGGCGCATGGATATACAAGCAATGGACAGAAAAGACAGAAAGGATTTAGCTTAATTGGTTTAGCATAAGGTTACGGACAGAATGGTCTCCTTTCCTCTGCTGTCTCATTTCACTGCCCTGGAGGAGGGGAAAAGAGTGATTTCACCCTGGAAGGTGGGAAGAGCCGGGGTGGGGTAGAGCAAGAAATATGACCATGAATTCACAAAGACAAGGAACGAGTATTCCGCAGATGACGTGGGCAGTGAACGACCCACAAGGAGAGACAGATCTGACCCGCATATGGCTAATCTGCGTTTCAACAGCGAACCTCATTATCCCGGGTATATTCTTGAGGATTCATGGTGAGTATCACACCGGTTCGAACGACCAAACCACAGTGAATAAAAATGGCCACTGAAACAGAGACACCTTCCCAACATTAAACCGAAACACCCATCACCGTGAGACCAACACACTTCTCACTGTAACACCGACATTCCTCTCACGGTGACACAGACACACTACTCACCATGACCACGCGATTGTGTGATGAGTCGTTGCGGAGGGACATTCACCCGATATCTGACCCCGGGAGTGTGTGATGGGACGGTGAGGAGGGAGATTCCCTCTGTGTCTGACCCCGGGAGTGTGTGATGGGACGGTGTGGAGGGAGATTCACTCTGTGTCTGACCCCGGGAGTTTGTGATGGGACGGTGTGGAGGGAGATTCACTCTGTGTCTGACCCCAGGAGTGTGTGATGGGACGGTGTGGAGGGAGATTCACTCTATGTCTGACCCCGGGAGTGTGTGATGGAACGGTGTGGAGGGAGGTTCACTCTGTGTCCGAAAGCGGGAGTGTGTGAAGGGACGGTGTGCAGACATCTTCACTCAGTGTTTGAATCTGAGTGTGCCTGTGTGTGTTTGATGAGCCAGAGTCGAGGGATAGAGTTGCCGGCAATTGGATTTGAGTGGAAGTTAGTGGTTTTATCTCTTTGAATCTTTAAAGAGGAGGGTCTTTGGCGAGGAAAGGTAAAAAAAAACAAAAACTGCTGTTTTTCAGTTTAATTATAGTTTCTCTCTTTATAATCGCACAGTAAGAGCAGTATCAGGGTCTGGCAGGAGAGTTGAATGCTGCTCTTGCGAGATGTGGGAAGGCATGGAGAACTCCAGAGCCCCTGACAACTTCACCTGTAAGAAGCTGAGGGGGTGACAGCGAGGACATATAGAAAATTATTAACAAGTGAAGGTTGCAGGAAACTGGGTGACCGTGAGGAAGGTGACAGGGGTTAAATAGGCAGCAGAGACCCCTTGTGGCCAACCCATTCAATAACAGGTATACATCTTTGAATACTTCCGGATGGGAGCAGAGAGGTACAAATGACCTTACAGTGGAAAGTCTCATTGGTCATGTCTCTAACAGCCTATGTCTCTTTGGCACAGAAAGTGTTGTCTTTGTCAGGGAACTGTAAAGATGTACTGTGGACGAGTACGAGATTCCTCGATGCTATGAGGTCGTTATCTTGGCCAATATTTAGTTAGGAAAAGGGAGCCTTTTCTCTAATCTCATGTATGTGCAGGTGAGGACAAAATTAGAAAGAACATTCAGTTTAAAATGTGGCTAAAGAGGTGGGGTTGGAACGAGGTCTTCTGATATGTGTATTCCTGGGTTCTCTCCCTCGGAAGGTGCGTCCTCTACAAGCGACACGGTTTCATCTTATTTCAATTCAATTAAATTTGAGTTTAATTGCAATTCCATCACACATGCGTGCCCATGAACACAGCCAGGACCAATCTGCAAAACGCAATGCGAACTGACGTAATATGAATGAAATAGAAAGATAGAAATCACCTGCAGGATTTCAGTAAAATACTTTCACGCATTATGTGCACATGCACACATGCACGCGCAAGCGCGCATATATATCAGCAGCATGAGGTCCTCGGTGGTTTAAAAGCCACCGAAACCGACAGACTACAACAGCTGAACTTGTCTTCTGCCAAGCGAACGCTCGGGGGCAGCACAGAGTCCTGCCTGGAGGACGAGCCACACCGCCCCACGCTGTTCGGCCCCTTCATTTTCTCCGCCATCCAACAACTCTCACAGTTTCCACCTGAACCGAAGTGGAACTAATGTCCCAGCGGGAAGGTTTGTCATTAAAATAGGGGTCGTTGTGTTGTTTAATCTAGAGTTGCGGAAGGATGATAACCAGAATGATTGAACAGATAGATGGTGGAGTCATTGTCGGGACAGATGTTGTTAAGACCTCAGACAAAGTCAGGAAGCAAAACGTTGAGCCAGCTTGGACTCATGTTCGGAGCGGCGTACGTTTCAAAGCAGTAAGTACCGTACGGAAGGCAGATGATCTCAGGGTAGGGGCCAGCGACTGGAAACATGACAGTTTAGCCATTAGTAAGACTTGGTTGCAGGAGGGGCAGGTCTGTTACCTCAACCTTCCAGTTTACCGTTGTTTTAGTCGTGATAGCACATGTATAATTTAGGCAGAGTCGAGGCTTTCAAGACTGAACTGAGGAATAAGAAAGGTATGATACCGTCCATGGGTTTACATTATTATGTTTCAGAGCCGACGGGTAATGTTCCAGAATTTTAGAACCCTGCTCAGGTATTGGGGGTTACGTGACATTTGACCTGCGTACCAAGCAGTTTCTCGTATTCTGTCTCTCCTTCCACTTCCTCTATCTCATCTCCCTATTACCCGCCTTCCCCCTCCTTCGGCTCCTCAACCCTCCGTCACTTTTTCGCCCACCCTCCATGCACCCTCCTTCAATTCCCGCTCTCTCCCTCCACAACTTGCCTCATCCTTTCTCCCCGATTCCTTTTCCTTTCCTCTCCCTGTTTAGTGAGGTAGCATCCATTGTTTCATTGTGCAGAGATTTCTACAAGTTCAACACTCTATGAGAATAACACTTCGTTCTCATCTCCGTCCTAAATCTCCCACCCCGCATCCTGAGGCTATGCCCCTTCTGTCTAGTCTGACCTGCAGTGAACACTGCCTCTGTCTTATCTATCTATCCCTTTCATAATTTTATATGCGTCTATAAGATCTCCTCTCATCCTTCTGAATTCCAGCGAGTACAGTCCCAGGTGACACAATTTCTCTTGGCTCTGCACGGGGCCTTGGAACATCTGCACAATAACAAGACCTACGTTAGGCTGCGGTTTACTGACAGCAGCTCAGTGTGATAGTAATCATTTCCCAAGTTCTAATCAGCAGGCTCCAAATCCTGGGCCTCGGTATCTCCCTCCACAAGAGAATGTGTGACTTCCTCAGACAGACAGACGGACATACCAATCATGCCAAGGGGAAATAAGTCCAGGACTAGCCTATTGGCTCAGGGTGCCTGGCACTCCGAGGCAGGAGTTGTAAAGTTTGATGGCCACAGGTAGGAACGACTTTCTATAACGCTCAGTGTTACATCTCGGTGGAATGATTCCCTGGCTGAATGTACTCATGTGCCTAACCAGTACATTATGGAGAGGATGGGTGTCATTGTCCAAGATGGCATGCAACTTGGACAGCATCCTCTTTTCAGACACTACGGTCAGAGAGTCCAGTTCCACCCCCACAACATCATCGGCCTTACGAATGAGTTTGTTGATTCTGTTGGTGTCCGCTACACTCATCCTGCTACCCCAGCACACAACAGCAAATATGATGGCACTGGCCATCACAGCCACGTAGAACGTCCTCAGCATCGTCCGACAGATGTTAAAGGACCTCATTCTCCTCAGGAAATTGAGACGGCTGTGACCCTTCTTATCGGGAAACCACAGTCAATGTAGATCTGTCATAACTGTTCCAAGCTACAGGGAGTGTTGAAGACAGCTTAGTGTAATGGGCAAATACATACAACGGAGTACCGTGTGGAGATATGTGTGGTCATACACTTTGGATGAAGAAATACAAGTATAAAAATTTGCCTAAGTGGGGAGAAGAATCAAATATCTGCTGCGCAAATGTATTTGGGAACCCTGTTGCACGATTCCCTGATGGTTGACTTACAGATGGAGTCGGTGGTGAGGAAGTCAAATCGAATGTTCGCATTAATTTACAGAGGGCGGGAATATACAGCAAATGCAAGGATATAATCTTAAGGCTTTAAAAGACACAGGTGAGGCCTGATTTGGGGGAACGGGAGTAGACTTGTTTTCCTTAGAAAAATAATTATAGGAAAGATGTCAGCAAAATAGAGAGAGTACCGAGATGTACTAAAATGTTAGCTGGGGTTCAGTACCTAAATTACAGGGAAATGTTTATCAAGTTGGGCCTTTATTCGTTGGAGCGTAGAAGGTTGAAGGGGAACTTGATAGAGGTATTTAAAATTATGACAGGGATATATAGAGTTGACGTGGAAAGGCTTTTCCATTGAGAGGAGGGGAGATTCAAACAAGAGAACAGGAGTTGAGAATTAGGGGGCAAAAGTTTAAGAGTAACATGAGGGGAAATGTCTTTACTCGGAGAGTGGTAGCTGTGTGGAACGAGCTTCCAGTAAGTGTTAGAGGCAGATTCGGCATTGTCATTTATAGTAAAATTCGATATTTATATGGACAGAAAAGGAATGGATGATTTTGGGCTGAGTGCGGGTGCGTGCCAGTGGGACTTGGTGAGAGTAAGCGTTCGGCACAGGCTAGAAGGACAGAGTTAGCCTGTTTCCGTGCTGTAAGTGTTGTAAAAAGGTGTAGTAACAAACCCCAATAAGTGCTACTGCACCTCTCCCACTCCTCAAATACACTATAATTGCCTCGCTAGAGGAGCCTTAGGCTTTGGAGTGTGTTCCACGTGGGTGAAGGAAAATGATTCCGGGATTGAAACGCTTATCACCGGAGGAGCATTTGATCTGGGTCCGTCCTGAATGGAATTCAGAAGAATGAGGGGTGACGTCATTGAACCTTATTGGATGTTGAAGATCACGAATAGAGTAGCTGTGGAGAGAAGACTTCCTAAGGTGGGGGTCAAGGGGATACTGAAACTAACAAACACGGCCTCAGGACAGAGGGGTGTCAATTTACAACAGAGATTGGGAGGAATTTATTTTGCCAGAGACGGGTGAATCTGTGGAATCCGTTGCTACAGGCGGCCGTCGACGAGACGTTCCTGGGCATATTTCAGACAGAGAGTGATAGATTCCTGACTAGGCAGAGCATAAGGGGATACGGAGCGAAGGTTTGACATTAGGAATACTGGTGCATTTGGTATGATCAAATGTTGGACTGACCCGATGGAACAAATGGCTTAGTTCTACCATTCTGTGGTATGATGGTATTTGAGGTTCCTGAGATACGGGGTATCAGCATCTCAGAGGGTCCACACTGGGCACAACACATTCACGTAACATGAAAAACGTGTCATGTTCCTTACAGAACTGCCTCAGGAATCCAGGTTTTAGCACCCCCATTCCTCGGAGAGTAGATGCGGTCACTTTCCTTTTAAGACTCAGACTGCCAATTATTGTCGGCCAGTGTTCCTTCATGGAATGTCTGTCGGTGACGGCCTTGCGCCGAGCACTCAGTGCTCAACCGTACGGGATCCATTTCTTGTACTGCTGCTTGTGACTTTATCTTTGGATTTCATCACTGTGCTCTTGTTTAATTCGAGTCTGAGCCGGAGTGTCTCTACTCGACCCCTGCCTTCTCCACCATCCATATCTCTCTCGGTACAGAGTGGATTGCAAGGTTAGGGGTGTGAGGGGATGTGGTCTGTCATTGAAGACTCGCATTGCCGCCTGGTGTGGAGGCTGCAACGCAGAGGGTCGCCAGAGGCTGCAGAGGGTTCCAGGCTCAGCCAACCCCAAGACGGGCACAAACCTCCCCTCCATCGAGGACATGTTCAAGAAGGAATGCCTCGGGAAGACCGCATCCATCAGCGAAGAACCTCTCCAGCCGGGAAATACCCTGTGCTCATTGGCACCATCAGGGAGGGGGTACAGGCGGCAGTAAACTCGACAATTTACAAACAGTTGCTTCCCCTCCGCTAATAAGATTGTGAACGCTCTCTAAACACTGAAGCACTCCCTCGGTATTCACCTTCATTGCAGTATTATTTAATTCTCCCAATTTACGTTAATTTTACATCTTTGTACCGTACCGGGGTCACGTTGAAGTTGTACAAGGCTTCACTGAGGCCGCCCTTAGAGGGCGGTGTTCAGTTCTGGTCGCCACTGAACTGGAAAGGCTGCAGAGGGAGATTAACAGGATGTTGCCGGGTCTCGAGAGTCTGGGTTCTGGTGAGAAGGCAAGAATGATGTGTCTGTGTACCTTGGACCATGGATATGAAGCCAGGATGGGTACAGATAGTGTGAATACGCAGAGTCCATTTCCCCTGGGTTGAGGAATTGAGAGTCAAAGTGCACAGAATTGAGGTTAGAGTATTTGGAGAGAACGGAGAGAGGAGAGGCAGAGAATGGGGTCCGACGGGAAGAGGAGGGGTGGAATGGGAATGAGTTAGAGAGAAGGGGAAAAAGCGGTGTAGAATGGGAGATTAAAAGGGGGAGCGGGGAGAGCGGGGCAGAGAGGTATGGATCAGAGAGGGAGCGTGGTGGGGGAGAAAGGGGATACTAGTAGAGGAGGAGAGTGGGGTAGGAAGGAGGGGAAGAGAAATTGGAAAGAGCTGAAAGAATGGGGGTTTGAGAGTGGGGTAGATAGAATGGGGAGAAGTGGGGTGAATTCACTTGGCTGAAGTCGGCCCGACAGGCTGTTTACAGAGACATTGGATCTCTTCAGGAACATCCGGGTACAAACGTGTTGACTTCTCGCAGATGAATCTGTGTTTCCTGTTGCAACTGTTAATATAACTCCAACCGGACGAGTCACACTTACTGCAGGTGGGCGGTCTGTTAAACGTCTTGTACAGAAGATTAGAGACCAGATTCCTATCAAAGAGGTGAGACAACTTGAACTGAGACAAAACAGATCCAGCAGACAACCGGAGACGTCGCCAAACCAATCCCTCTCATCTGCGCTCTCCCCACAGTTCCGGGCCATTGGCCGTACGAATCCCACGACACCACACTCCCCTACAATCCCGACTCAGTTCCCAAATTTACCCACATCACCACCCCTCCCGAAAACCCTGCGTCAGTCAACGAACGAATCCCAATGTCCCACTCCCCACACAGCCCGCTGTCAGTCTCCAAATTTATCCCATTGACCCACTCTCTCCCCACGACCGCGTGTCATTCCCATACCAGCGACCAGTAACTGTGCAAACCTCACCCGTATCTGCATTTTCCAATCCAGTAAGTTCCGAATCGTTGGCCGATAGAGATGGAAACAAAATCCTGTGAAATAAAATCCCTTCGATTAATGTGCATTAACGCCCTGGGAAATGTTTCACAGCTAATGTAATGGCTTCTCTGTAGCAGCAGTGTGTTTGTGTTCTGACGAGAGATAACGGAGGCTTGGGGATGTGTGACATCCCATGATGGGAGGAGTTTTCTTTCCTGTGAGCCCGAGAGCGAGGGACTCGCGGGCTTTTTTTCGGCAGAAGATGGAGAGAGAAGATGCCAGAGCGGGGTAATCGTTGACTGCAGGCCTGAGCGGACTTGGAATGGGGTCGGGAGTCGACCACGCCCGGGGGAAATCGATGGAGAACGGACGGACGGGAAAACAGTGAGCTCCAAGGAGCGCATTAGACTGTTTCGTTAAAATGGGCCCTTTTTCTCTTTGTTTTCTGTACTAACCCTGTAGTCAAAGGAAGAATCATAAAGCCGATTCGTTTAATTGCAAATGCTGTACAGTGCGATATTTCGTGGGATTGATTTGTAACCGGGCAACACATCACGCAGCATCCACAAAATCGTGCTTTTTCATTTTGACAGGGCCGGAGGCATTATCGCCCCCCTACCCCCCTCCCTCCATGTATAACCACAGGAACATGAGAAGAGATGGCACAGAGATGGATTTACCCACTGTCTGATCGCAGGAATTTGTGATGGGACGGCGTGGAGGGTGCTTCTCTCCCTGTCTGACCTCGGGAGTGTGTGACAGGACGGAGCAGAGGGACTCCATTCGGTCACACTACAAAAAATCTTATATAGCTGGACAGCGGAGAAAATTCTGACAGGCTGCATCACTCTCCGGTATGGAGGGGCCACTGCACAGGACCGAAAGCAAGTAGGGAAGGTTGTAAATATAGTCAGCTCCATCCTGGGCATTAGACTAGTAGACTGCAGGAGCCTGAAAGCACACACTCAGTGATTCAGGAACAGCTTCTTCCCCTCTGCCATCAGGGAGGAGGTACAGAAGCCTGAAGGCACACACTCAGTGATTTAGGAACAGCTTCTTCCCCTCTGCCATCAGGGAGGAGGTACAGGAGCCCGAAGGCACACACTCAGCGATTCAAGAACAGCTTCTTCCCCTCTGCCATCCGGTTCCTGAATGGACGTTGGACGCTTTGGACACGAACAACCTTTTTATAATGTACACCATCTGCTTCTTTCCCACATTTCCAATAATCTATTCAATTCAATAATTGAATAAATTCAAGATTTCAATAATCTGTACGTGATTTATTTATTTAATTATTATTTATTATATTTTCTCTCTCTGCTAGATTAAGCATTGCATGGAAATGCTGCTACTAAGTTAATAAATTTCACATCACATATCGATGATAATAAACCTGATTCTGGAGGGAGATTCACTCTGTGTCTGACCCCGGGAGAGTGTGTTGGGACGGTGTGGATTGAGATTCACTCTGTGTCTGACCCCGGGAGTGTTTGATGGGACCGTGTAGAGGAATAATCACTCTGTGTCTGACCCCGGGAGAGTGTGATGGGACGGTGTGGATGGAGATTCACTCTGTGTCTGACCCCGGGAGAATGTGATGTGTCGGTGTGGAATAATTCAATCTATGTTAGACCCCGGGAGTCACATACCTCTTCTTCGTTTGAATTCATTTCAAGGAGCCTTGCATCGAAGTTTGAACAATGTCCCCTCGCACTATCATAAGATTTCTCCTCGGAGAATACGAAATAACACCCATCTTTCTTTTCACTGCAGTGCTGAGGGCATTTTTGCTCTGCAAATCAGGAACAAAACACAGTGAATCTGCTTCCATAACTCCCATTGCACCGACTAGGATCAGAAAAAAGTCAACCTCCCTCCACAACGTCCCATCCCGGATTCAGACAGCAGGTGTCGCTACTATCACATAGTCCCGTCACGCACTCCTCCGGCCAGACACAGTGAACTTTCCTCCGCACAGTCCCATCCCACACTCCAGAGTGGGGCTCCTTGCACACCTTCCATTCACACCTACTCGGATCAGCCGCAGAGTAAAGTTCCCTGTACACCGTCCCATCACACACTCCGGAGGTGAGACATTGAATGAAGCTCCCACCACACCGCCTTATCACATACTCATTGCAATAGACAAAGAGTAAAGTTGCTTCCACACCAACTCTTCACCAAATCCCAGGGTAATATAAAGAGTGATTCTCCTTCCACAACATTTCAACACACAGCTCGTTCTCAGTCACAGAGTGGTGCACTTCCACACTGTCCCTTCACACACCACAAGATAAGATTCTCCTTCCGTATCGGTCCCTCACACTCACACATGTCAGTCACAGAGTGAAGCTCCTTACACTGTGTCCATTCACAGCACACAGAGGTCGGATGCGCAGTGACACTCCCTCCATACAGACCCATCACACTCCTAGGGGTTCAACACTGTGTGAGCGTCGCATTGCACAGACACATGAAATACTCCCGGTGTAAGACACAGAGTGAATCCCCCTCTGCACTGTTCCGAGACACATTTTTGGGGTCAGACACAGAATGAGACACACTCTAAACAGACACATTACACCTTCCCGGTGTCAGATATATAACTCGCGTCACGCATTCCCGTAGTCAGACTCAAAGTGAAGCTCGATTACACCGTCTGAGCACACACTCCTGGTGTCATACTCAAGCTCAATCTCCCGCCACGGCACCCCATTACACCCTCCTTGGTCCAATCACAAGGTGTAGCTCCGCCAACTCCTCCTCATCACAGCTTCAGGACACAGTTACGAGCTCCTTCCCACCAACCTATCACAGACTTCCTGAGGGACAGACACAAATATAATTTCAATTCTCACCGTCCCGTCTCACATTCACGGGGTGAGACACAGAGTAAAATCACTCCACATCATCTTATCAGACACTCCCGGTGTCAGACACAGAATCTCCCTCCATACAATCCCATCACATCCTCCCGGGGACAGACACAGAGTGAATCTCCCTCCACACCGTCCCATCACACACTCCCGGGGTCAGACACAGAGTGAATCTTCCTCCACACAATCCCATCACACACACCCGGTGTCAGACACAGAGTGAATCTCCCTCCACACCGTCCCATCACACACTCCCAGGGTCAGACCCAGAGTGAATCTCCCTCCACACCGTCCCATCACACACTCCGGTGTCAGACACAGAGTGAATCTTCCTCCACACAATCCCATCACACACTCACAGTGTCAGACTCAGAGTGAATCTCCCTCCAAGTCACATTTCTGTGGTCAGACACTGGGTGATGCTCGCTGCATAGTGTCCCAACGCAAACGCTCTGTATCAGACAAAGTGTAGTTCACTCAACTCCGTCACATCATACACACCCTGGGTTAAACACACAGTGAAGTTCCCTCCGCACCGTCCCATCAACAGTCTCCTGGTGTCATACTCAAACTGAATTTCCCGCCAAGGCATCCCATCACACATTCGCTGGACCAGTCACAAGAGTTCAAGAGTACAGAGGTCATGTTGCAACTCTACAAATCTCTGGTGAGACCGCAATTAGAGTATTGTGTTCAATTCTGGTCACCTCTTTATAGGAAGAATGCCGAAGCTATGGAGAGGGTCCAGAGGAGATTTACTAGGATGTTGCTTGGTTTGATGAACAAGTCATATGAAGCAAGATTAGTAGAGCTGGGACTTTTCACTTTATTGCGTAGAATATTGAAAGGGGACTTGATAGAGGTCTACAAGTTTATGAGAGGCATAGATAGGGTGGAGAGTCAGTACCTGTTTCCCAGGGCATGAATAGCAAACACCAGAGGGCAGAGGTACAAGATTAACGAAAGGAAGTTTAGGGGAGACATCAGGGGTAAGTTTTTTTTTACACAGAGTGCCGTGAGTGTCTAGAATTACTTGCCAGGGATAGTGGTGGAGCCAAAAACATTTTAGGTATTTAAGAGCCTCTTGGACAGAAACATGGATGAAAGAAAAATGGAGGTTTATGGGATAGCGTGGGTTTAGTGTTTCTAAGGATTATATGGGTCAGCACAACATGGAGGGCTGAAGGACCAGCACTGTGCTGCAGTATTCTCTGGTTCTATAGTGTAGCTCCCTCAACTGCTCCTCATCCCAAACTTCAGGTGTCAGTTCCAAGCTCCAGCCCACCATCCTTTCACAGACTTCCTGAATGACAGACCCAAATAGAATTTCACTCCACGCTGTCCGTCACATTCTCCAGAGCTGAGACACAGGATGTAGCTCTCCCAGCAGTTATCAATTACGCATCCGGTTGTCAGACACTAAGGGAATCTCCTTCAGCACTTTCCTATCACAGAATCCAGGGAACACACACAGAATGAAACTCCCTGACACTGTTACATCATACACCCCCGTGACTGACTCAGAGTGAAGGTCTCTCTCTCTCTCCACAGTCCCATCATACAATCCTTGGTTTAATCTGCACGCTACGCAATGTCAAATCAAACGCTCTTCGGTGAGACACAGAGGGAGGTTCCAGACAGACCGTCCCATCAGACACTCCCGGGATCAGACACAGAGGGAATATCGCTCCACACCGTCCCATTACACACTCCCGGGATCAGACACAGTGAATCTCCCTCCTTCCGTCCCATCACACACTCCCGGAGTCAGACACAGAGTGAATTTCCCTCCACACCGTCCCATCACAGACTCCCGGGGTCAGACACAGAGCGAAACTCCATCCAAACCGTCCCATCACACACTCCCGGGGTCAGAAACAGATTGAATCTCCCTCCACTCCGCCCCATCACAAACCTCAGGAGTCAGCTACAGATCTCATTCCCACCGTTCTATCACAGACTTCCTGAGGGGTAGACACAAAGAGAAATTCAACCAACACCGTCCCGTCACACACTCTCGGGGCAGGCGAAGAATGAAACCGTTGTCTGATGGTCCCATCATACTCTCCCGGTATCAGACACAGAGTGATGCTCCTTCCAGACTGCCCATCACACACGACCGGGTCAGCCTCAGACTGAAGCTTTCACTCCACCACACTATCACACACTCCTTGGGTTATACATGGAGTGAAGCTCACTGCACCCTCACCCATCACGCAGTCCTGCAGACAAACACAGAGTGAACTCCCCTCTGCAGTACCCCATTATATCCGCCCGTGATCAGAGAGGAAATGGAGCACTCTCTGCACCATCCCGCCGCATAGTCCCGTGGTCAGACACAGTATGATGCCCCTCTACCCGGTGACATCACACAATACAGGGGTCAGAAAACGAGAGATGCTCCCTCTGCACCGTAATATCACGCACCACTGGTTTCAGACGCAGAGAGGAACACTACCCAGGCACGAGTCACTGTTCTGGCGGTCAGACACACACATGGCACCCCTATTCCCTTCCCATCACAGGCAGACTGTGACAAACACAGAGTCCTATCATACACTCGGGATGAGACACAGAATTAAGCTCCCTACACACCGCCCGATCACTCACTCACACGGGCAGTCGCAGATTGAATCTCTTTCTTTCCACGGACCTATTATTTTCTAGCGCTCCGATTTGGAGTGAAGCTCCCTGCACACTGCCTTTGAAACACGCCCGTGGTCAGAGATGGAGTTAAGCGCATGTCCACAGTGTCCCAGAGTCACCCATGTAGTCGCAGAAAGAGTTTATCTCCCTCTACAAAGCCTCGTAACGCATTGCCTGGATCAAACACACAGTGTATCTCTCTCCCCATGGCCATATCACACATTCCAGATGACAGACGTAGAGTAATGTTTCCTGCACACCGTCCTGTCACACACTTCCAGGGTCAGATTCTGGGTGTTGCACCTTCCAAATCATCTCATCGCACACTCCCAGGGTCAGACACTGAGTGAAGCTCCTTCCACACCGTCCCATAACACTCTCCCTGGATCAGAGAGCAGACTATAGATCGCTCTACGAAGTCCAGTCACACAAAGACTTGGTCAGACACACTGTGAATCTTTCTCTCCACGGCCCCATCACACACTCCAGCGGTCAGACACGGAAATAAACTCCCTCAGCACACGCGACGAATGTCAGAGGGAGTGTGATTCTCCCACTACAGCTTCTCAACGCACCACATATCAAAGTGTCAGACAGAGGGAATCTGCCCACAGGCGGCCCCATCACACACTCCCGAGTCTAACAAGCTGTAAATCTCCTTCCATCTCATACTTCCTGGCGGGTCACAGAGTGAGGGTCTATCTGATCCGTCCCATCAGACACTCCTGTGTTCTGACACAAAGCGATGTTCCGCCCACACCTTCCTATGGTGTCAGACTCCCTCCACAATATCACATAGAATGAACGTCCCTTTGCACTATCCCGTCACACACTCCCAGAGTCAGAGTGAAACTCTCTCTCCACGGTGCCATAACAGACTTGAGTGATCAGAGATCGGGTGAATCTCTCTGGACACTGTCCGATCACACAATCCCGCTGTCAGACACAGAGTGAATCTATATCCATACTGTCCCATCAGACATTGCCGGAGTGTGACATGGAGTAAAGCTGTAAAGTTATGTCTCACAATCACGTGGTCAGACACAGAGTGAATCCATATCCAAATCGTCCCATCACGCTCTCCTGGATTCAGTGATAAAGTCTAACTTCCTCCACGCAGTCCCATCACACACTCAGCAGGTCAAACACAGAGTGAAACACCCTCCATATCATCTCTTCACACACTCCCGATGTCAAGCACTGAGTGACGCTTCCTATCTCCATGCCTGTCCTGTGATGAGGAGCGAGTGAAAGAGGGAGATGATGCCTCACCTCTTCTGCTGGTCAACAATTCACAGATTTGAGCCTTGGTTTCGTTGACAGATCTGTACTTCGTTTCCATCTCAGTAAACTGGTGACGGAGATCGCTGTGCATTCGTTTAAGATCGGACAGGTTAGAGTTGAGCGCAGAAAGCTGGTATAGAAGGGTTGAGTTTAACCCATGGTAGTTTCGGTCGGAGGTGACCTTAGACTGACGAATCTGTGATACTGAGAGAGATGATGAAGGTTGTTAAGCGTTTACAGTGACACGTGAGTCAGCGTCACGCTACCGAACGGGTCACAGAGAGCGTTGTGTCAGTATTACGGTGAAGGGTGTCACAGTGAAGGATGTGCTGGTGGCACAGTGAGAGGCGTCGGCGTCACCTTGACGGGCATGTCTGTTTCAAACTCAGGGGAATATCAAAGACTCGGCGAAGATTTTGTTGATGTTACAATGACGGTCGGCGTCAACATCGTGTGGGCCAAGTCCGGGGTGCTGTAAGGAACGTTGCAGTGATACTGCAAACGTTTCTGTTTCTGTATCTGTGCCCCGGCAAGCGTTCTGATGTTCATCTCGATGTCATGGCGAGGGCAATGTCAGAGTGAGGGGCGGAATGGGTCATGGTAGGTAGAGAATCTGTGTCTTGGTGTGGGGTGTGCTGTCTCTGTGTCGCGGTCAGAGACATTTCATGGCCACGGTGTGTGTGAGAGGGTCACGCTGAGGTGTCTGACTGTGTCACGGAGAGGACTATGTCCGTGTCATTGGGAATTTAGCTGTCTGTATCTGTTAAGGGGTATTTCTGTGTCAGGGTGAGGTGTGAGTAATTGCCTCAGTGAGCGGTGCATCTGTGTTGTGTTGAGGCGTGATACTGTCTCGGTCAGGGGTGTTACAGTGACGTGTGAGTCTCTGTAACAGTGAGTGGCGGAGCGGATCACTCTGAGGAGCTTTAAAGTGTCACAGTGTACGGAATTTCAGTGAAACAGTGAAGCGTGTGTCGGGGTCGCGGTCAGGAGTGTATCTGTGTCTCGCTGAAGGTCGTGACCGTGCTACGGTAACAGCATTTTTGATGTTATGGTGAATGGCGTGTCGGAGTAGCATGAGTCTTGATTGTGTTACGGTAATGGCTGTGTTTTGATCACGGTTTGTGGTATGTCCGTGTTATAGAACAAAAAACATAGACAAATGCAGTACAGTACAATCCATTCGGCACACAATGTTTGTCGATCCTTAAGCACTGCCTCCCATAAAACTCCCCACCTTAGATTCCTCCATCCACCTGTCTAGTGGTCTCTTAAACTTCACTAGTGTATCTGACTCCACCACCGATTCAGGCAGTGCTTTCCAAGCATCAACCACTCTCTGAGTGAAAAAACCTTCCTCTAATATGCCCCTTAAACACCCCACCCCTTACCTTAAAGCCAAGTCCTATTGTATTGAGCAGTGGTGCCCTGGAGAACAGGCTCTATCTGTCCACTCTATCTATTCCTCTTAATATCTTGTATACTTCTGTATCGTCTTCTCTGATCCTTCTTCTCTCCAGAGAATAAAGCCCAAGCTCCCTTAACCTCTGTTGTAAATACATACTCTCTGAACCAGGCAGCATCCTGGTAATCCTCCTCCGTACCCTTTCCAATGCGTCCACATCGTTCCGATAGTGAGGCGATCTTAACTTGACACGGTACTCCAAGTGTAGCCTAACCAGAGTTTTATACAGCTGCATCATTACACCGTGATTCTTAAACTCTATCCTTCGAAATAAAAGGTAATACCCCATAAGTTTTCTTAACTACCCTTTCCACCTGTGAGGCACCTTTCGGGGACCTGTGGACAAATACCTCCATATCCCTCTGTTCGTCCACACTCCCAAATATCCTGCTATTTACTTTGTACTCTGTCTTGGAGTTTGTCTTTCCAAAGTGTACCACCTCACACTTCTCTTGTTTGAATTCCATCTGTCAGTTTTCAGCCCACTTCTGCATCCTATCAATGTCTCTCTGCAATCCTCGACAATCCTCAGCACTATCCAGAACACCAACAGCATGGATGTCGTCTGCAAACTTGCCAATGCACGCTTCTATCCCTACATCCAGGTGGATATCAAAAAAGTGGAGGTCACAGAACCGAGCCTTGTGGGACACCACTAGTCACAGCCCTCCAGTCCGAGGTTACTCTCTCCACGTCGATATTTTCCTTTCTGCAGGCAATCAAATTCTGAATCCACTTTTCAGAACTTCCCTGGATCCCATGCCTTCTGACTGTCTAAGTAAGCTTACCGTGTGGAACCTCGTCAAATGCCTTACTGAAATCCACGTAGGTCACATGGACGGCACCAGCCTCATCTATATGCATGGTCACCCCCTCAACGGAATTTAATGTGTTTGTTAGATGTTGTAAGAATAAGCTTGCTCCTCTTGAAGATCAGTGTGGTCGGCGATGAATGAAAGCAAAAGAAATAGGGGAGATTTTAAATGTTTATTTTTTTGCATCTGTATTTACTCATGTTCTTCCGCTGTTTCAAAACAAAAAAAAAAACTCTAAAAGTAATCCGGGAAGTTATAGACCAGTAAATTTCACGTCGGCAGTAGGTACATTATTGGAAGGTGTACTAAGAGATAGAATCTACGAGTATTGGTATAGACAGCGACTTTTTAGGGAGAGTCAACACGGCTTTGCGCGTGATAAGACATGTTTAACACAACGATTAGCGTTTTCCGAGGAAGTTAAATTGAAAGTGGATGAAGGAAAGGCAGTGGATGTTGTCTACGTGTACTTCAGTAAGGCATTTAACAAGGTCCCGCAGGGGAGATTAGTCAGGGAGATTCAGTCCCTCATGATGAGGTAGTAAATTGGATTAAACATTGGCTCAATAGGAGAAGTCAGAGAGTGGTAGTGGAGGATTGCTTCTATGAATGGAGGCCTGTGACTAGTGGTGTGCCACAGTGATCAGTGCTGGGTCCATTGTTATTTGTTATCTATATCAATGATCTGGATGATAATGTGGCAAATTGAATCAGCAAATTTGCTGATGATCCAAAGTTTGATGGTGTAGTGGACAGTGAGAAACGTTTTCAAAGCTTGCAGAGGGATCCGGACCAGCGGGAAATACGGGATTAAAAATGACGGATGGACTTTAACACAGACACGTGTGAGGTATTATACTTTAGATGGAAAAAACAGGTAGAACATACAAGGTAAATGGTAGGGCACTGAGGAGTGCAGTAGAACAGAGGATTCTAGGAATACAAATACAACATACCAGAATAGTGAAATATGGTGTGCAGTTTTGGTCACCGAATTACAGTAAGGATATTGATCAGTTTGAAACCGTGCAGAGAAGGTTCACAAGGATGTTGCAGGGACTTGAGAAACCGAGATACAGAGAAAGGTTGAAAAGGTTAGGACTTTATTCCATGGGGCTTTGAAGAAAGAGGGGAGATTTGATAGAGGTATATAAAATTATGATGGGTTTCGATAGAGTGAATGCAAGCAGGCTTTTTCCATTGAGGCCAGGGGAGAAGGAAAAATAAAGGAGATTGGTTAAGTGTGAAGTGGTTCGGCACAGCCAAGAAGGGCATAAAGGCTTGTTTCTGTGCTGTAATATTCTATGGTTCAATGGTTAGACACGAACTGCCCTTCACAAAGCCATGCTGACTGTCCCTGATCAGACCATGATTTTCTCAATGCACGTAGAACCTATCTCTAAGAATCTTTTCCAAGAGCGTGCCCATCTCAGACGTAAGGCTCACTGGTCTATAATTAAACGGACTATTCCGACTGCACTTTTTTGAACAAGAAGACAACATTCCCCTCTCTGTAATTCCCCGGTACCATTTCCGTTGTCAACGAGGACATGCCGATCCTAGCCAGAGGCTCAGCAATCTTATCCCTCTTCTCGTGGAGCAGCCTGGGTAATATTCAGTCCCTTTGCATTTTAACAACTCCAACAAGTCCTCTCCATTAAGATCAACATGCTCCAGAACTTCAACCTCACTCATATTGTCCTCACCCTCATCAAGTTCCGTTCGACTCACCATAGATCGAGAGACCGGACACAATCGCGACGAGGCCGATTGTAAACAGCCAGAGTAGGCAGATCTGCCCATCTGGCCAAACATCCCTGGATCCCATGCATTTAGCCTTTCTGAATAAGCCTATCGTGTGGAACTTTGTCAAATGCCTCAATAAAATCCACGTTGATCACAACCACTGCAAAAATCTAATCTCTATACCGGGTCTCCTCCTCAGCGAAACCTAACAGTCTTGTTAGACATAATCAGCACTTCTTAAAGCCATTCTAACAGTCCTTGATCAGAGCATGGTTCTCTACATGCCCACACATCCTATATCTAAGGATCTTTTCCAACAGGATTCCCGTCAGTCACTGATCTATAATTTCCTGGACTATCCCTACTAAATTTTGAACAAGGGGACAACGTTCGTCTTCCACCAGTCCTTCGGTACCATCACCGATGGCAACCAGGAAATAAAGATCCGAACCAAAGACTCAGCAAACTCTTCCCTCGCCTCGTGGAGCAGCCTGGGGAATATTCACTCAGGCTCCGGGGACTTATCCGTCCTAATGTATTTTAACAACTCCAACAACTCCTCTCCATTAATCTCAACATGTTCCAAAACTTCAACCTCATTCATAATGTCCTCACAGTCATCAATTTCCTTTCGACTCACCGTAGATCGAGAGCCCGGCCACTATCGCGACGAGGCCGATCGTAACTAGGCAGAGTAGGCAGATCTTATTTCCGATGTTCTGCTTCGGCTCCAGTTTCTGCGCACCTGTAGAGAGCCCATTCAGCGTGTGTGTTTATTCAGCCATCTTCCCCACTGGGCCTCTCTTCCACCGCCCATTTGCGTTCTCTCCTTCCACCACGATCACCCCCTCCCTCTCTCAATCTCATCTACTTTCAGCCGTCATCACCGAGAGTACAAATTCCTTGACTTGGCAAAGGCTGACAGGTGTCTGACGGGTTCCAGAGATCAGTCTGATCCAGGTGTTCGACCTCTCGTTGTAACACATGCCACCGAATCCCGGCAGAGTCCTGTTAAACCTCTCCGGAGGGTCCCCAACGCCCTGACATCCTCCCGATAATGGGGTGACCAGAACTGTATACAATACGCCTGAGTCAGCCTAACTAGTGAATTTTATATCATTTCTACGCATGTAAGACCCGAGTGGTAATTTTACAGCTATACAGGACACTGAGCAAACCCCACTTGGAGTACTGTGCTCAGCTCTCCTCGCCTCACTATAGGAAAGAAGTCGAAACCACAGAATGGTGCAGAGGAGATTTACAAGGATGTTGCCTGGATTGCGGAGCCTGCCTTATGAGAGTAGGTTGAGCGAACTCGTCCTTTTTTCCTTGCAGCGACGGATGATGAGAGGTGAACTGATAGAGATGTATAATGCTATGAGAGGCATCGATCATGTGGGTAGTCAGAGGCTTTTCCCCAGGGCTGAAATGGCTTGCAAGAGAGGGCATGGTTTTAGGGTGTTTGGAAGTAAATACAAAAGGGATGTCAGGGATAAATTTTACACGCAGAGTGGTGAGTGCGTGAAATGGGCTGCAGGCAACGATGGTGGAAAAGGAAACAATCGAGTCTTTTAAGAGGGTCAGTATTGAGATGTATTTTTCTATGTTTCTATGTTTCTAACACACCCATCTATAATTTCTTCCAGATCATTTATATACATCGCAGAAAGGAATTATTGGGGACCCGAGTGACAACGTTTTATTACCCAGATGGTGGTCAGTCTATGGGACGAGCTGACAGAGGAAGTTGTCAGGGCCGATGGATTGGAAACTAGGACAATTGGGAGTATGACACGTGACCCCTCCAGGCTGATATCATCACAGTGAACTCTGACCTGTTGGTGCTGTGGTCGACACCCCGCCTGGTCCCGAGCAAATGGGAGGATCTTCGTTCTCATCGATGCCGATTTCCTCTTTCCGAAATTTCAGCTCTGAGTACGTGGAGTTCAGACCGTCTGGGAGAGAGATTAGGACAGGCAGATTAGGAAGAGAGTGAAAGGGGTAGAGAATGGGTGAGGGTGTCGGGAGAGGCAAGTGAGGGAGTGCGGAGGGGTAAGCGTGCGAGAGAGGGGCTGAAGGAGAGGGGGGAGAGAGAGGAGAGAGAGAGGCAGAAGAGGAGAGTGACGGACTGAGAAGGGAGACAGCGACAGGGGCGATGGGCGGGCAGATGCGAGATAAAGAATGTGTAGGGAGAACGGGGTGAAAGAGTCGGAGAGAGGGGGAAGTGGGTCGAGAAAAGTGAGAGGATAGGGAGAGGTGTTAGAGAAAGCGAAAGAGAACGGGCTAGAGAAGGGAGAGTGAGGGGAGGAAAAAGTGGGAGAGGGATGGGGAAGGCAGAAGAAAATTAGCGAGACAGAGAGAAGAATGAGGGGGAAGAGTGTCGGGGAAAGAAAGAGAGGCGTGCATAGAGAGGAGGAGAAGGCGCGACGGGAGATCAGCGGCAAGCATGGACAGAGCTGGTTTAGAAGTTCGGAGGGGCGGACGGGGAAGGATGAGAGAGACCAGAGAGAGAGGGAAAGAACGCGAGCGGGAGACCGAGAGTGCTAGAGACGGTGTCTGTGATATAGGAGAGAAGGGAGGGAGAGGGGGCAATGAGAGAGGGCGAAGAGTACGGGACTGTGGGAGACAGAAGGGGAAACGGGGAGACAAAGGAGGAGAGAGAGGGAGAGCTGAGGAGGTGAGGGATGGGAGAGAAGGGGAAGAGGAGAGTGTCGGGTTATGAAAAAGGGGAGAGAGCGGTTAAGGATTTATACTGCGCTCTCTCCTCACCACACGGACACGGCTGTCACTCATCTCCGCCCAACGCCCCAATCCCACAGCGCCCTCTCCTCATTACCCCTTCCTCCTCACGGCACCTTCCATGCACTCTCTCCTCTGCGTCCCTTCTCACAGCACACTCTTCTCAAACAATTACACGGCGATCCCGCTATTTCGCCCCTCCCAGGGGTTCAGAACTCACGGCACCATCCCCACGGAAGTTCAACTACTACAAAGTTCACTACACCCCTCATTGTCTCTCCTACGTGTTCCCTCCGTCTTATGAGATCTCTCGACACGATTGGACATTTCAGCAAAACGAGGTCAAAACAATAATGGTGAACTTGACCTCGATTTGTCGGGACTCGGGGCGCCGAGAGGGACTTGAAATTCACTTCCGCGTACGGTACATCAGGTTCAGCTGGGGAAAGATCAGAGAAGTTCAGAGACAGAGTGAGGCTCCCACTACACCGTCCCATCACACACTCCCGGGGACAGATACAGAGTAAATCTCCCTCCACACATGTCCCATCACACACTCCCGGAGTCAGACACAGAGTGAATCTCCCTCCACACCGTCCCATCACTCAATCCCGGGGTCAGATACAGAGTGAATCTCCCTCCACACATGTCCCATCACACACTCCCGGAGTCAGACACAGAGTGAATCTCCCTCCACACCGTCCCATCACACACTCCCGGTGTCAGACACAGAGTGAATCTCCCTCCACACCGTCCCATCACTCAATCCCGGGGTCAGACACAAAGTGAAGCTCCCGCCACACTGTCCCATGACACAGATGCAGTGTGAAGCCCCATTCACCCGTCATTCCACGCACTCCTGTGAACAGACATACTGTGAAACTCCCTCCACCCGTCCGATCACACACACCGCGGATAAGCTGCTGCATAGAGCTGTCGCCTGTCTCTCTGCCCCATTCAACTCAGGAAGGAGTCCGTGGGTCCGTTTTTCCCAACTTCACATTCTTGTGACTCTCACTCCGGTCCATCCTGCCGATGATTCTCTACGTCTCTGAGCTCAGATACGGGAAGCATCCGTTGTCAGAGGAAGCCTGTGTAAACAATTGTGGTAGACCGGTTCCAACCAACGCCGGATGAGAGATAATGAATAGAGTAACCGAGAGCAGGGGGAGGAAGTGATGGGTGCAGAGAGATTGAGGGTGTTTCAGAGGGTGGTCGTGAGAAATAAGAGTGGTTGAGGGAAGAGTAAAAAGAGTGGGGAGAAAGAGGGGAGGGGTCTGGTAGAGATACAGAGGTGGATGACAATGGTCAGACTGAGGAGAAGGGATGGAGAGAAGCGGCATGTGAGAGAGGAGGGCGAAAGGCGTTATGGACATGGGGAAAAGTGAGCGGAGAGGGTGAGACCTGGTGAAAGAAAGCCGGGAAGGTTGGAGTGTGATTGGGGAGAGAGGGCCGGTGACTGGAGGTAAGAATCTGAGATCAGTATGGAACAAGGCAGCGGAGAGGAAGTGAGGAAATATGAAGATGAAGGTGGGAATATGGGACTGAGAGAATGTGGAATCGAAGAAAGGACAGAGAAAGGAAATGAATTGTTGGAGTTGGGGTGTGACGGTGGGCAGGGATGAAGAAGGAGGCAACGTCCGAGGATGTTGTCACTCGGACAAAGCCTCAATTATCCACGACAGTTGCACCCCCAGCTGGTTCCTGTTTTAGGCATTGGATGCTCCAACTGCCCCTGCTCATGGCCGGTGTCTGCGAGAAAGCAGGGCAGCAGGAGAACCACCCAAAACCCCCCGATGTGATTGTACCCCTCCCGCCGTGAGAGGAGTTACCTTGTTTTATTGTGGAAAAACTAAATGTTGTTGCTAAGCTTGACTAGCTGAAGATTGAGGTCACGAAGGTCACAGGATAAGATGCAGACACTGCCTTGCTTGTGGGAGCTGACAAAAGCTAGCAGCATTTCATGCCGAGAATGAGGTATTGCTAAACGTTGTCCGACATTGTCTTGGTAAAAGAAGAACTGACTGTGGACGTGCAGTTCTGATTTTGTGCACCGTCTGGAAACATTCGCAGACTGTCTGATATTTAGCAACGGCTTCTTGAAATCGCTCACTGAGTATATTGGGCTGTTGACCATTGCCCAAAATTCACTGCCTAAACTTAAGATATAACCTGACATTGGCGGAGTCCTAAGACAACTTGATCACCTATTGAAGGGTTAACCGTACTCAGAGGTCTGTGTATTTATTTCTTATTTGATCACGGGATAAATTCTTTTGGATTCCAATCCGGTAAAACAGTGAAAATCCTTCGGGCGTAATGATGTGGGACCCAGGGAGAGATGATTGGCTGATTTGATTGTGTAGGAACTATATCTCTTTGTTGGTATATGTAACACACATTGACTTCAGGCCTTTAATAATATCCCAGATGGTAGACACCCTCGAAGATGGAAGGTTAGAAGAGACAGAAATGAGCTGGAGTGGTGGGAGAGAGGAGGAGATAATGAGCGTGGATTCCAGTGAACACTGAAGCAAAATATTCATTATATACCTCTGCTATCTCCTCCGGTTCCGTACACACTTTTCCACTGTCACACTTGATTTGTGCATTCTGATGTCTTATCCACTGTTCTGCACATACTGATAGAACAGCCTGCGGTTTACCTTATTCCTGTCCTCCAATGCCTTCTTATGGCCACCTGTGGTTCTCCAAATTTCTTTCTTAAGATCCTTCCTGCCAGCTTTATATTCTTCTAGATCTCTGTCATCAAGCAGTGGTTTAAACCTTTCGTCAGACCTTATTTTTTTCTTGACAAGATTTCCTACAGCCTTTATTCACAAACAGTTCCTGTACCCTAACATCCTTTCCCTGTATCATTGGAACGTACCGATGCAGTACATCACTCAAATATCCCCTGAACATTTACCACATTTATTTCGTACAGTTCCGAGAACACCTGATCCCAATTTATGCTTCCAACTTCCTTCCTGATAGCTTCATACATTTCCTTACTCCAATTTAATGTTTTGCTAACTTATCTGTTCCTGTCCCTCTCCGACGATACAGAATTCTAAACACTATCTCCGTAGGAGATATGATGTGGTGGCCAGAGTTGTGGGGCTGGCTCTGTTGATCAGAGATAGTGTCAGGGCTGCAGAAACGGGGGACGCCCAAGAGCAATATTCTACAGGGTGTCTGTGGGTGGAGATTAGGAACAGGAAAGGATCTATAAGATTACAGTTTGCTTTTATAGGCCGCCCAATAGTAACAGGGATATCAAGGAGTAGATAGGGAAACAGACCTTGGAAAGTTATAATAATAACGGAGTTGTGATGGGAGATTTAAAAATCCCCGATGTCAACAGTCATGTCCCTGGAGCAAGGGGTTAAAGATAGGCTGGAGTTTGGTAGGTTCTTCGGGAAGGTTTCTTGACACAATATGCAGACAAGCCTACAAGAGGAGAGGCTGTACTTGATTTGACATTGGGAAATGAACCTGGTCAGGTGTCATAACTCTTAGTGAGAGCATTTTGGAGATAGCGATCATAATTCTATCTCCTTTACAATTGCTTTGGGGGAAGATAGGAACAGACACGTTAGAAAAGTGTTTGATGGGAGTAAGGGGAATTATCAGGCTAGCAGGCAGGATATTGGAAACAGATGTTCTCAGGGAAAGGTACGGAAGAAATGTGACAAATATTCAGGTGATACTTGTGTGGAGTTCTGCATTGGTACGTTCCAATGAGACAGGGATGTTCTGGTAAGCTGAAGGAACAGTTGTGTACAAAGTCCGTAAGATATGACGTCAGGAATAAAAGAAAAAACTTCAGAGAGCTAGGTAATGTGGATGCGGAAGATTATAAAACTGACAGGAAGGAGCTTAGGTTGAAATTAGGAGAGCCTGAAGGGGCCGAGAGAAGGCCTTGGCGGGGAGGATGAAGAAAACCCCAAGGCATTCTACCGGAATGTGACGAGTAAGAGGAAAAAGTGTGAAAGAAGAGGACTTATCTAGTGTAACAGTGGGAGAGTGTATATGCAACTGGAAGAAATTGAAGTGGTACTTAATGAATACTTTGCTTCAATATTCACTGTGGGTGAGGATCCCAGTGATGGTAGTGGCAACTTGCAGCAGACTGAAAAGCTTGAGCCTTTAGATATTCCGAAAGATGACCGGATGAGATGAATACTGGGCTACGCTGGGAGGCGAGGGAGAAGATTACTGAGACAGTCCTGAATTTCGTTGCTTCAAGTGTGACAGAATCTGAGGGGTAAGCGGCGGCGGTGTCGCATTGCTTGTCAGAGAAAATATTACAGCGGTGCTCTGGCAGGATAGAATAGAGGGCTCGTCCAGAGAGACTATTTGGTTGGAATTGAGGAATAGGAATGGTGTAGTAACACTCATAGAGTTGTATTATAGACCACTTAATGTGGAGCGAGAGTTGGAGGAACAAATTTGCAAGCAGATAGCAGATGTTTGTTGTAAGCACAGAGTTGTGATTGTGGGAATTTTGATTTTACAAACACAGACTGGGAAGCCCATACAGTCAAAGGGCGATGGATTGGATTCTGTAAAAAGTGAGCAGGATAGTTTTTGCAGCAATACATAGAGGTACCAACTAGAGAAGTGGCAGGGTTAGATCTTCTGTCAGGGAATGAGATAGGTCAGGTGACAGAAGTATGTGTTCGGGAGTACTTCGGGTCCAGTGATCAAAATGCCGTTAGTTTCAATATAGTATGGGAAGGATAGGACAGGACACAGAGTTGAGATTTTTGATTGGAGAAAAGCTAACTTTGAGAAGATGCGAAATTGTTGAGAAAGAGTGGTTCGGAACATTTTTTTTTAAATGGGAATGATGTAATGGAGAAATGGAGGTCATTTAAACGTGAATTTCTGAGGGTACAGAATCGTTATGTTCCTGTTAGGTTGAAAAGAAAGGTTAAAGGAAAGGAAAAGAATCGGTTAGCACGAGAGGGCCTAATTTTAATGTGCTTGGAATTAGGTACAAAGGAGATGGCAGAGTTAAGTTTTTTACTCTGTGATTGATATTTAGTCACATCCTCAATAATCCAATCAAGCTCTTAAGACACGACCCGCCCCAAAGCCATGCTGACTACTCCTCATCATTTTACACCTTTATAAATGCTCATCAATCCCGCCTCTCAGGATCTTCTCCATAAATAATCAACCAATGAGATAAGAGTCACTGGTCTATAATGTCCAAGGCTATCTCTTCTCCCTTTCTTGAATAAAGGAACTGCATCCGCAACCCTCTGATCCTCCGGAACCTCTCCCTTCCATATTGATGATGCAAGGATAATCGCCAGAGGCTGAGTAACCCCCTCCCACGTCGCCCGGGATACATCTCATCCCTTCCCAGCACCTTATCCAGCTTGCGGCGTTCGCAAAGCACCAGCATAATTTCTTTCTTAATATCTACATGTTCAAGCTTTTCAGTCTGCTGCAGGTTGACCCTACTATCACTAAGATCCTTTCGCACAGTGAATACAGATGCAAAGTATTCAATTAGTACTCTGCAATTTCCTCCAGTTCCATATACACTCTCCCACTTTCACACTTGGTATTCCTAATATTTCACATCGTATCCTCTTACACTTCACATTCCTGTAGAATGCCTTCGGGGTTTCCTTAACCCTGCCCGCCAGGATCTTCGCAAGGACACCTCAAGTTCTCCGAATTTCTTTCTCATGCGCCTTCCTGTTAGTTTTACAAACTTCCAGATCTCTAAGATTACCTAGCTCTCTGAAACTTTTGTAAGCTTTTCTTTTATTCTTGACTTCCTATATTCCGGACTTTGTACACAACTGTTCCTGTAGCTTACCATAACTACCCTCTCTCATTGGAAAGTACCAATGCAGACAATGCAATTCCGTACCATTCCTTGAGAAAATGTTTCTAATTTAAGCTTCCAATTCCCTTCTTGATAGCCTGATAATTTCCCTTTCTCCCATAAAACGCTTTTCTAACTTGTCTGTTCCCACCTCTCCCCAATGCAATTCTAAAGGAGATAGAAGTATGATCACTATCTCCAAAATGCTCTCCCACTGAGAGTTCTGATAACTGATCGGGTTCAATTCCCAATACCAAATCAAGTACAGCCTCTCCTCCTGTAGGCTTGTCTATATATTGTGTCAAGGAACCTTCCTGACAAACCTACCAAACTGCAGTCCATCTTTACCTCTTGCTCCAGGGACATGCCAGTTGATATCGGAGAATTTAAAATCTCTCGTTACGACAACTCCGTTATTATTATTACTTTCCAGGATCTGTTTCCCTATCTGCTCCTCGATATCACTGTTACCATTCGGCGGTCTATAAAAACACACAGTAAAGTTTTTTATCCCTTCCTGTTCATACTTTCCAACTACAGGGACTCCGTAGAAAATCGCTCTGTGGCGTCCACCTTTTCTGCAGCCCTGACACTATCTCTGATCAACAGTGCCAGCGGCCAACTCTTTTGCCAACCTCCCTGTCCTTTCTGAAACCTCTAAACCCCGACACTTGAAGTAACAATTCCTGTCACTGAGCCATCTATGTCTCTTCAATGGCCACCACATCATATCTCCAACGTAGATAGTGTTCAGAATTCTGCATCATTTACCATAGCATTGGAGAGGGACAGGAAAAGATGAGATAGCAAAACCTTTAATTGGATTAAGTAAAATATGGGGCTATCTGACAGGAAGTTGGAAGCATAAATTGGGATCAGGTGTTCACGGAACTGTACGAAAGAAACGTGGCAAATGTTCAGGGGATATTTGCGTGGGGTTCTGCATAGCTACTTTCAAATGGGAAAGGGAAAGGATGGTAGAGTACCGGAAAGTTTGTGTACAAAGTCTGTTGTAAATCCTCTCAAGAAGAAAATAAGACCTGACTAAAGGTTCAAAACACTACTTGATGACAGAGATCTAGAAGATCAGGAAGGAGCTGAAGAAATAAATTAGGAGAACCAGATGTGGCCATAAGAAGGCCTTGGAGGACAGGATTAAGATAAACCGCAGGACATTCTATAAGTATGAGAAGAATAGATGTATAGGACGTGAGTGAATAGGACGAATCACGGTTTACAGTGGAAAAGTGGGTATGGATGCGAAAGAGACAGTAGAGGTACATAATGAATACTTTGCTTCAGTATTCACTAGGTTAAAGGATTCCTGCGATTATCAGGGTGGCTTAGAGCGGACTGAAAATCTTGAGCACGTAACTATTAGTAAAGACGATATTCTGGAATTTTTAGAAAGCATCAAGCTGCCGAAGTCCCGGCGAGAGGACGACTAGGCTACTGCACGAGCCGGGGGGCGGGGAGCTTGCTCAGCTTCTGTCTATGAGGTGTGTACCATCAACGGTCACTGGAGAGATAGCCCAGGAAATGATAGACCAGTGCTTCTTACCTTTGAGGTTGTTAAGTTGATAGAGAAGATCCAGAGAGGCAGGATTTATGAACATTTGTAGAGGTATGAAATGATTAGTGATAGTCAGCATGGCTTTGTCAAGTGCAGATCGGGCCTTACGAGCCTGATCGAGTTTTCTGAGGATGTAACTAAACAGATTGATGAAAGCGGAGCAGTAGATATAGTGTTACTGGAATTTAGCAAGGCATTTGGTGTGATACCCATGCAAGATTTATTGAGAAAGGAAGGAGGCATGGTATCCAAGTGTGCGTTGCTCTGTGGACTCAGAACTGTCTTGCCTTCAGAAGGCAAAGAGTAGTTGTAGATGCGTCATATTCTGCATGGAGGTCCGTCAACAGTGGAGTGGCTCGGGGATCTGTTCTGTGACCCTTACTCTTAGAGATGAGGAAGTGGAGCGATGGGTTAGTAAGTTTGCTGATGACAGAAAAGTCGGAGGTGTTGTGGATAGTGGGGAGTAATGTCAGAGTTTACGGCGGGATATTGATAGGATGCAAAACTGGGCTGGGAAGTGGCAGATTGTGTTCAACTCAGATAAGTGCGTGCTGGTCCATTTTGATAGGTCAAATGTAATACAGTATTAATGGTAAAACTTGCAGTGTGGAGGATCAGTGCGATCTTGGGGTTCAAATTCATCGGACACGCAGAGCTGCTGCGCAGGGTGACTCTGTGTTTAAGAATACGGTGCATTGATCTTCATCAACCGCAGAATTGAGTTCAACGGCCGAGTGGTAATGTTACAGTCCTATAGCACACCGGTCAGAACCCACTTGGAGAACTGTGCTCAGCTCTGCTCAGCACACTACAGGAATGATGTGGAAACTATAGAAAGGGTACAGAGAAGATTTACAAGGATGTTGTCTGGACTGGGGAGCATGCTGACTGAAAAGAGATTGAGTGAACTCGCCGATATCTGAATTGAACTGCATGTGACTCCGCAGGACCCACTTCCTCAGCTGATTAAGATCCCCCTGTATATGAGAACTGTCTTCACTGTTGTCAAAACCACCAACATTAAAGTCTTTCGTAAGGATATTAACTGCTCCTTGTGCATTCTCGTACAAACCGCCATATTGTTGACCGCAATCAAACTGGTCAGAGAGGTCTTAGCCAGTTCCATGCCATCCTCCAGTGTAGTCTACAACATGAAGCTTGTTAAAGGTCTTATTAAAATCGATGAAAGTTACCTCTACTACCCGTGCCGAGCAGCATCCCCGGTCAAATCAGACCGACAAATCTCCCTGCGTCTCACGCCATCTGGCATCACCTTCTCTATTCTATGTTCCACGCTCCCGATCTCCTCATCTATTTCCCTCTCTGACTACTACAGCTCATTTCTGTCTCTCCTGACCCTCCATCTTCCAGGGTGTATACCATCTGGGATATCATTAAAGGCCTTAACTCAATACCAACAGAGAGATATAGTTCCTGCACAAACAAATCAGCCAGTCATCTCTCCCTGGCTCCCACATCATTACTCCCGAAGGCTTCGCCCTATTTTACCGAATTGGAATCCAAAAGGGTTTATCCCGGGATCAAACAAGAAATAAGGACACAGACCTCTGTGTTCGGTTAACCCTTCAATAGGTGATCACATTGTCTTACGACTTCACCAATTTCAGGTCATATCTTAAATTTAGACAGTGAATTTTGAGTAATGGCCAACAGCCAAATATACTCAGTGAGCGATTTCAAGAAGCACTTGCTAAATATCAGACAGTCTACGAATGTTTCCGGACGGTGCACAAAATCAGAACTCCATGTCTACAGTAAGTTCCTCTTTCACCAGGACAATTTCGGACAACGTTTAGCAATACCTCATTCTCGGCATGAAATGCTGCTTGCTTTTGTTAGCTCCCACAAGCAAGGCAGTGTCTGCATCTTATCCTGTGACCTTCGTGACCTCAATCTTCAGCTTGTCAAGCTCAGAAACAACATTTAGTTTTTCCACATTAGGTCAAAGTAACATCATAAGAAAGTAAGATTTAGAAGCAGAATTAGATCATTTGGCCCATTGAATCTGCTCCAATATTTCATCGTGGCCGATCCAATTTACTTTTCAACCTCAATCTCCTGACTTCTTCCTGTATTCCTCCAAGCCCGCACCAATCAAGAAACTCTGCAATAAATATACAAACAAAAACCTTGGCCTCCACAGCCGCCTGTGGCAAAGGAATCCACAGATTCACCACAGTGTGCTAAAGGTAATTCTCCTCATCTCCGTTCTAAAAGTTCACCCTGTTCTTCCAAGTCTTTGACCTTTGGTCTTCGACACCCCCACCACCGAAAACATCCGCTACCCACCCACTCGTTCAAGGCATTTAATTATTCGATAGATTTCAATGTCGTTACCCTCTTACTCCTAAATTCTGGTGAGTACTCGCCTGGAGATATCGAGAACTTCTCATATGACTCCTTGCAGTCATAGAAGCATTTTTGTGAACCTCGTTTGAACCCTCTCCACTTTGAGCACCATCTTGCTAAGATAAGAGAAACAAAACTATTCATAATACTCCACGTGAGGCCTCACCAGTGCTTTATAAAGCCTCAGCATCGCACCTTTCATTTTATATTCGAGTCGAAATGCTGACATGCATTTGCCCTACTCACCACAGACTCAACCTGAAAAAGTTACATCATCGACACAACTTTGTGGGCTGAGGGGCCGGAAATGTGCTGTAGATTTCGATGTTCAACCTGCAAATTAAACTTTAGGGAATTCCGCACAAGGACTTTAAAGTCCCCTTGAATATCAGTTCTTTATTGGTGTGTTTTCACTCCATTTAGAAAATAGTCAACCCTTTTATTTTCTCCCAAAGTGCATGAACATGCATCTTTCAACACAAAAGTACATCTGCCGTGTTTTTGCCCTGTCTAAGTTCTTCTGTAGCCTGTCTACTTCCTCAAAATTACCTGCCCCTCCCCTTATCCTCATATCGTCTGCAAACTGTGCAGGCACGTTCAGGGAGCTACGAACACGGGCCACAAGATCACTCTGGTCATCGAAACAGGTTTGTCTTTATTGCTGTGCTATTTCTTTGAATTTTTCCGAGTTGAACTCTATCTGTCATTTTTCCGTCTTATCTGCAAGGGATTTCAGTAGAGCAGCAGTGGCTTTCGTTTCTGGGGGGGGGAAATGAGGAAGGTGCAGGACATCTGTATTGCAGAAATGAAGAAATACTCAATACACAAGAAGTATTCGATTCTGTCTGACAAGGGAACACAAAGCTCTTGGAAACAGCTAAAGAAAGGGCACAGAACAAAACCAAAATAAGTGGGAATGCTATCATCGATTCGCAATCTCGTTTGCGTGGATGTTCTACGGTGTGTTCCCTGTTCCAAACAAGTGTCAAGAAATAACAAACTGTACGCAAAATGAGATTAACCGATAGAGATTTATAATTCGTAATTTGAATATATGGTTAGTAAAGAAACAAAAACAAAGAAGAGGGCACATTCTCATGAAACAGACTATCCACACGATCAAATCCTCTCATCATCTTGTACACCGTATCAGGTCATCTCTCATCCTCCGTCGCTCCAAGGAAAAATGGCTGAGGTCACTCAACCTATTCTCATAAGACATGCTCCCCAATTCTGAGAACATCTTTGTACATCTCCTCTTTACCCTTTCTATCGTTTTCACAACATTCCTGTAATGAGGCGACCAGAACTGAGCACAGTACTCCAAGTGGGGTCTGACCAGGGTCGTATATATTTGTAATATTACCTCTCTGCTCCTAAACTCAATCTCAGGATTGATTAAGGCCAATGCACCGTAAGCTTTCTTAACTACAGAGTCAACCTGCGCAGCAGCGTTGAGTGCCACATGGACAGGAAACACGAGACCTCTCTGATCCACCACACTGCCAAGAGTCTTACCATTAATTTTATATTCTGTCATCATATTTGAGCAGCCAAAAAGTACAACCTCACACTGATATGGGTTGAACTCCACCTGCCACATCTCAGCCCCCTTTTGCATCCTGTGACTGTCCGGTTGTTTGATCAGAGGGACCTCATAATTCGGGGTATCTACAACACCCCGATCCTTTGTATCATCCGCAAATTTACGAACCCACACATCCATATTCTCATCCAGGTTATTTATAATATCACTACGAGTAGTATTCCCAGAACGGATCCCTGATGAACTCCACTGCTCACCGTCCTCCATGCACAATATAACCAGTCTTTAAACTCTCTTTGCTTCAGTGGGCAAGCCAGCTGTGGAGCCACAAAACAATGTCCCCTTGTGCCCCATTCTTTCTTACTTTGACAAATCCATGCTGACTATTGCTAATCATTTCATGCCTCTGCAGTTCTTTATAAATCCTGCTTCTCGGGATCTTCTCCATCAAATTACCAACCACTGAAATAAGTCTCATTGGTCTATAATTTCCTGGGCTAATTCTACTCCCTTTCTCGAATAAAGGAACAGCATCCACAATCTTCCAATCATCCGGAACCTCTCCCGTCCCCATTTTTTGACACAATCATCATCGCCAGAGACTCAGCAATCTCTTCCCTCGGCTCGGGCTGTCGCCTTGTCGTCCTTCCCCGGTGATTTCGGCAACTTGATTTTATTATCTTCGCACGCAAACTTTTCAGTCCGCTAAAAGACACACTGACAATCGCCAGAATCCTTTACCCCAGTGAATACTGAAGCAATGTATTGATTATGGACCTCGGTTACCTCCTCCATGCACACTTTTCCACTGTCACACTTGATTCATCCTATTCTTTCACGTCTTATCCACTTGTTCCTCACATACTTATAGAATGTACTGTTGGTAACATTTATCCGGCTCACCAAGGCCACTTCTGGCTATCTTAATTTATTTTTTAAGCTCCATCATATATTATAATCTTCTAGATCTCAGTCATCAACTGTCTTCTGAACCATTTGTAAGGCCTTCTTTTCTTGTTAACTGGATTTACAACCGCCTTTGAACGCCACGGTTCCTGTACTCCACCATTCTTTCCTTTCTATTTGGAACGGACCGATGCAGAGCCCCACGCAAATATCAACTGAAGGTTTGCCACATTTATTTCGTACAGTTTTGTGAGACCTGAACCCAATTTATGCTTCCAACTTGCTGCCTGACAGGATCACATTCTTCCCTACTGCATTCGACGATTTGCTAATTTTTAGTTCCTATCCCTCTGCAATGCTGTGGTAAATGATACAGAATTTTAAACGCTATCTCCCTTGGAGATGTGATGTGGTGGCCATTGCAGAAGCTTAAATGGCTCGGGACAGGAATGGTTACATCAGGTGACGGAAATTTGGATGTTTTAGAAAGGACAGGACGAGAGGCGAGAGGTTGCTACGTGGCACTGTTGATGAGAAATTGGGTAGTTGTTGCAAGAACGTGGCCGTGGAACGACCTCAACTGCTGAACACGGGCGCGGAGGCCGAGTGGGGAGGAGTTACGGTCGTAGCGAGCGTGGAATGGATGCCAAAGGACTCTTTAACCGCAGTCTATTTTTTTTTTTTGTCGAGGATTCAGGAGCAATGCCAGACTTAGAACTGCTCGTCCAAAGAAACTTGTACACGAGTCAACCAACGAACTGGCAGCTCCTTCTTGTGATCACAGGATTCTTGTTTATCCTGCAGTTTCTAACGGGAAGCAGGTGGAAACTGAGAATTATCGGGAATTAAGATTCAAGTTTCAAAAACTTTATTGTCATTCCAAACACATCAGCTCTGTAGGGCAGAATGAGACAGCGTTTCCCAGTGGCAAGTGCAATCATAGCATAACAAACGCAACGATAAATAGTAAATACAACAATAAATAGTAAAACACAACAGCCACATGTCGGTTAAAATCAAAATATAAGCTGTTTAGTAGCCTTGTGGTTTCAGTTCTTTTGCTCCTGTAACGTATCCCTCATGGCAGAAGAACAAACAGTTTATGGAGAGGGAGTGAGGAGTCTTTAATGCTGCCCCTTGTCTTCTGGAGGCATCGACTCTGCAAGAGGCCTGGGACACAGCGTAAGGAGACACCAATAACCTGCTCTGCTCCCCTAACCACCCCCTGCAAACCTTTTTTGTCGGCAACACTTCAGCTGTAGTACCAGGTTGTGATGCAAAAGGTCAGCACACTCTCAACCACGCCTCTGTAGAATGCAGTTAAGATGTTAGTGGGGAGTGATGCTTGTTTAAGTTTCCTCAGAAAGTGCAATCTCTGCTGGGCCCGTTTCACAATCCCAGGGGTGTTCCTGGACCAGGTGAGATTATCGGAGATCTGCAGCCTAAGGAAGTTGATGTTTTCCGCTCTCTGCACTGTGAAGCCGCTGATGATGATGGGTGTGTGCTCAGGTTGCGACCGTCATTGAGACCTATCTCCTAAGGTAAATAGCAAGGTGCCAAAATGGACCACGACTGTCACGGCTGCTGAAAAGGTGGACGCCATGGAAGAATTGTCTACGGAATTTCTGTGTCTGGAGATTAGGAACAGGAAGGGATCAGTAGCGTTTTTATTATAGGCCGCCCAATAGTAGCAGGAATATGGAGGAGCAGACAGGGAAACAAATCCTGTAAAGGTGTAATAGGAGATTTTAATTTCCCAAATATTGATTGGTATCTTCCTAGAACTATTTGGAAATGAACCTGGTCAGGTGTCAGATCTCTCAGTTGGAGAGGATTATAGATATAGTGATGTTAATTCTATCTCGTTTACAATAGCATTGGAGAGGAATAGGAACAGAGAAGTTAAAACGCGTTTAATTAGAGAAAGGAAAAATTATGAGGCTATCAGGCATGAAATTGGACGCTAAAATTGGAAACATATGCACGGAAGTAAGATGGCAGATGTTCCGGGGTTAGCTGTGTGGAGTTCTGCATAGGTACGCTCCAATCAGACAGGGAAGTTATGGTAGGGTACAGGAATAGTGGTGTATAATAGCTGAAATAAAACTCGTCAAGAAGAAAAGAAAAGCTTAGAATACCTTCAGAGAGCACGGTAATGTTAGGGTTCTGGAAGATTATAAGTCTAGCAGAAAAGAGCTTAAGAAGGAAATTAGGAGACCCTGAAGGGGCCAGGAGAAGGCCTTGGCGAGCAGGATTAAGGAAAATCCCAAGGCATTCCACAAGTATGTGAAGAGGAAGAGGATAAGACGTGAAAGATCAGGACTCATCAAGTGCGACGCCAATACTAAATAAATTAGAGCCACTCCTCTTGTAGGCCTGTCTACATATTGTGTCAAAAACATTTCTGAACAGACCTAGCAGACTCCACCCCTTCTAAATCCCATGCTCTAGGGAGAGGCCAATCAATATTTGAGAAATAAATATCTCCCATATACGGCAAAACTTCGTTCTCTTAACAGCAGTCCTGAAAATTCCGCTCGCACACCTGCTCAATAGGGAGGTGTTGATGTTCCAGGGTAAAGGAGCCGGACGGCGTCGCCAATGCCGAGTTGGGCATTGCGGCGTGGAGCTCCCTTATCTCAGCGCTCCACCAGGGAAGCTCGTCCCGTGGGGGCCGGTCACACCTGCTCCATAGGGAGGTGTTGATGCTCCAGGGTAAAGGAGCCGGACGGCGTCGCCAATGCCGAGTTGGGCATTGCGGCGTGGAGCTGCCTTATCTCAGCGCTCCACCAGGGAAGCTCGTCCCGTGGGGGCCGGTCACACCTGGTTATCGGTAGTTGCGTAGCGAGGCGTAGATAGGGAGGGAGGGTTGGAGGTGCAGGGTCAGAAGGATGAAAGGAGGAAGGAGGAGTAAAGGAAAAAGTGAGGTGGATGAGGAAATATGAGGGAAGAGGATCAAAGAAAGCGATTAAGGTAGGTAAAAGTGGGAAGGTGTAGAGGAGAGAGGAACTGGAGAGGGAAGGTGCGTGACAGGGAAGTCGTGAAGGGGGGAGGTAAGCGGGACAGAAGGACCCAGTGCGAGGCGATGGTGAAGAGAGAAGTGAGGGAATGAGGGAGACGGAAGGGAGAGGAAGAGTGGGAGAGAGAAGAGGGAGGGTGCGATGGGAGAGAATGGGAGGCGGGTGAAGAGCCGTAGGAGATGAATGTGGACATTCGGAAGGGACGGGGGAATAGAGAATCCATCGGTAGGTGTTTAAGCACATCTGTGCGTCAGGGCGACAGGAGTGGCGGTCGTGCAGAGAAGAAAAAGTGAGGGGCAGATGGGTTAGAGAGTGGAATAAGATAATCGGGGAGAGGAGACATTGGGGCAAATGTGTGCGAGAGGAGGTCGAGAAAAGAGCAAGTGTTGAGGAGGGGAAGGAGATGGGATAGAAAGTGAGAGAGAGAATGGTGGGAGGGAATGGGAGAATGAAAAGGGGAGCGTGGGGGAAGCTTGTCGAAGGAGAACGAGACGAAGACACTGAGAATGTCACGGAATAAGGAGGGAGAGAGAGAGTGCGCCACTGGACGAGGAAAGCGAGGAAAGCCTGTGGAGGGAAGGGGTTTCGAGGAGAGCTGTTCACCTCACTCGGAGGGAGGGGGTTCACTCACATCGGTGGGTTTTGGGTGGACCTCCTGCTGCCCTGCTTTCTGGCAGACAGAGAGTCTGAAGCCCCGGTCATGAGCAGGAGCAGTGGGAACGTCCAATCATCAAAACAGGCACCAGCTGGGGGTGCATCTGTCCCGGATAATTCAGGCTCAGTGTGATTGAGAAAATCCATCGAACGTTCCCTCCTTCCTCATTCCTGCCCTCCGTTTCAACTCACCTCCTCCAAATCCTTTCCGTTCTATGTCTCTCCTTCGATTCCACATTCCCTCAGTCCTCCCAGAATCCATCTTCATCTCCACCCCGATCTCCATCCTTCCTCTCCTCCTCTCCTCTGCCTTGTTTCACACTGATTTCACTCTCTCACCTCCGTTCACCGTCCCGCCCTATCGCCCTCTCTTCCCAATCACTGTCCAGCTCTGCCGCCTTTATTTCTCCGTCTCACCCTGTCCGCTCATTTCACCAGTATCCATCACTCCTTCCTCCCTCCTCTCCCCTCACACACCTTCTGAAGCTCCCTTCTCCCCGGTCTGTCCATTGTCACCCACCTCTATCTCAATCCGACCCAAAATCCTGCCCTCTTTCTCCCCACTCTCATTACTCTTCCCCCAACCACTCTCATTTCTCTCGACCACCCTCTGCAACACCCTCAATCTCTCTGCTCCCCGCACTTCCTCCCCCTGCTCACGGTTCCTCAATTCATCAGCTCTTCATCCGGCGTTGGCTGGTCCCGGTCTAACCCGCTTGTTAACACAGGCTTCCTCTGACAACGGTTGCTTCCCAGATCTGAGCTCAGAGACGCAGTGAATCCTCGGCAGGATGGACCGGAGCGAGAGTTACATGAATGTGAATTTCGGCAAAAAGGACTCAAGGTCTCCTTCCCGAGGTGAGTGGCGCAGAGAGACAGGAGACAACACTATTCTGCAGCTTATCCCCGGTGTCTGTGATGGGACGTTGTGGAGGGAGCTTCACTCTCTGTCTGATCTCCGGGATTATGTGATGGGGCGGTGTGGAGGGTTCCTCACTCTGTCTCTGAACCCCGCTGTTCTGTCCCCAGCTGATCCTGATGTATCGTACGCCGAAGTTAATTTCAAGACCCTCTCGGCGTCCCGGGTCCGGACAGATCAAGGTTAGTTTTGTCTTTGTTCTTTTGACCCTGTTTAGCTGTAATGTCCAGTCCTGTTGAGAGATCTCAGGGCAAAAATGTAGTTACCCTAATGGTTGCCTGTTTGAGCATAAGACGGAGGGAACGCGTGGGACAGACGATGGGGAGGGGTAAAATTTTTGGGTGTGACGATGGGGAGGTATTTGTGAGGAGTGAGCGCCCTGTGAGGAGCGGTATAGAGGGAGCGCCGTTGAATGTTTTCAAGAGGGTGTGCTCTGAGAAGGGTCGGTGAGGAGAGGTATCATGGGATGTGCCGTGTGGAGGAAGGGGCGCTGTGGGATGAGGTTGTGGAGGGAGAGCAGTATAAATATATAAACGCTCGCACTTTTCTTAACCCCACTCTCTTTTCCTTTCTCCCCTTCCCACCCCTCACTCTCCTCGTCACACCCTCTCCGCTCTCCCTCTCTATCTTTCTCCCTCTCCCCGTTTTCCCTACTGTCTCCCACAAGTCCCGTTCTCCTCATCCTCTCTCATTGCTCCTCTCCCTCTCATCACTCCTCTATGACAGTCGCCGTCTCTACCACTCTCGTTCTCCACCTCGCGCTCTTTCCTTCTCTCTCCGTTCCCTCTCATCCTTCCCTGTCCGCCCACCCGGGTCTTCCAAACTCGCTGTGTCCCCACATTTGCCCCTCAACTTCCCTCACGCCCTCTCCTCCTCTCTATCCACGGCTCTCTTCCTTTCCCCGACGCGCTCTAACCTCACTCTTCTCACTCTCTCTCAAATTCTCTTTTCTCTCTTCCCCATCCCTCCCCACTTTTCTCCACCTTTTCTCTGTCCCCCTCTCTTTCGCCCTCTCTCACACCTCCATCTGATCTCTCCGTTTTCCGGACTCTCTCCCCTTTCTCTCCCCCTCTGTCTCCGCCTCTTTCACCCCGTTCTCCTTCCCCATTATTTCTCTTACATATTCCCGCCCATCGCTCTGTCGGCACCTCCTCCTGTTTGCCCATCGCTCTCCTCTGCTGCCCTCCGAGTCTCACCTCTCTACCCCTGTCCTCACCCTCTCTCCCTCATTCTCACCTTCTCTCTCCGTCACTTGTCTCTCTCTCTTTTCTCAACGTTCTCTATTCTTTCTCTTCGCGATACCCTCCCACATTCTCTAACACTCACTCTCTTTCTTATCTGCTCTCTCCCTCTCTCTCTCTCCCAGACGGTCTGAACTCCACCTACTCAGAGCTGAACTTTCGGAAAGAGGAACCCCGCATTGATGAGGACCAAGATCCACCCATTTCCTCCGGACACGGCGGGCTGCCAATCACTGCACAAACAGGTCAGAGTTCACCGTGATGACGTCAGTCCGGAGTGCCATACTCCCAGTTGTCCAAGTTCCTAGTGCATCTGGCTGGAACAATTCCTCTGTCACCCTTAGCCTGACCACCATCAGGGTAATAAAACTGTGTCACACGGCTCCCCAATTAATCCCTGTCTGTGATGTATCTAATAGATCTCGATGAAATTGCAGATGGGTGGGTTAGAAACCTAGAAACAGAAAATATACATCATAATGCAGGCCCTTCGGCCCACAAAACTGACAGCGCATCCCTAGCTTAGAAAACCTATGCTTTACCCATAGTCGTTTATTATTCTAAGTTCGATGCAACCAAATTGAACTTTCTTAAAATAACTTATCGTTTCCACCTCCACCATTGCCGCCGGCAGCCCATTCCATGCACACACCGCCCTCTGAGTTAAAGAACTTACCCCTGACATCTCCTCTGTGCCTTCCTCCTGGTTTTCTTAACTCCAGGCCCTATCGTGCTAGTCATTTCCGCCCTGGGGAAAAGCCTCTGACTACTCACAAAATCAATGTCTCTCATAACATCTCTAACAGTTCAACTCTCATCCACCGTCGCTGCAAGGAGAAAAGGCCGCGTTCACTCAGCCTCTTCTCACAAGGCATGCTGTCCAATCCAGGAAACGTCCTTGTAAATCTCCTCTGCGACCGTCCTATGTTTTCCACGTTTTCTCAATGCGACCAGGACTGAGCACAATACTCCCAAGTGGGATCTGAACAAGATCCTATAGAACTGCAAAATTACCACTCGGCTCTTAAATGTATATAAATGACCTGCATGAAATTGTATATGTTATATGCAAATGTAGATTGTTAGTAGGTTTGCATATGATACGGCGAGAGTTGGTGCTGTAGAGAGCGGAAAAGGCTGGTAAGGAATTCAGTGGGATGTAGCTGAGTAACAGATATTGCTTGGAGACGAGGAGATAGAGTTGAACAGGAACAAACCTAAAATGTTGCATGAACATTGACTTCAGTTAATGCCCCTCCTCGCCTTCTTACCCCATCCCTGACATATTTAGTTGTTTGATATTTTCTTTCTCTGCCCAACACTCTGCCTGTTCTCCATCTCCCTCTCGTGCTCCCCTCCCTCTTTCTTTCAACATAAGCCTCCCCGTCCCATGATACTTTCCCTTCTCCAGCTGTATCACTTTTGGCAATCACCACTTCAGCTGTTAGCTTCATCCTTCATCCCACCCCCTCCGGTCCTCTCTTATAATCTCGCACCCCCCCCCCCCTTCCTGGTTTCAAATCTCAAAGTATCTTTCCTTTTAGTTAGTCGTTGACGAAAGGCCTCGGCCCGAAACGTCGACAGTGCTTCTTCCTATAGATGCTGCCTGGCCTGCTGTGTTCCACCAGCAGTTTGTGTGTATCGCTAAAATGTTGCACCTTGGTAGGTCAAATAAAAGAAATGACACACAGTGTTGAAACAGAGAAACACTTAAAACCGACATCACAACAAAGGCCCTTCGCAGCACAGTGCGGTGCCGAACATGTCCTTACTTTAGATGGGCAAAGGATCTTGGTGTCCATGTTCATAGCTCCCTGAACGGGGCTGCACAGTTTGATGGGATGGTTAAGTCCGATGGCTTTCTTGACATTATTAGTCGAGGCATTGAGTACAAATGTTAGGGAGTTATGTTGCAACTTTATAAAAATCACTAGTTAGGCTGAATCAGGCGTATTGTATACAGTTCTTGTCACCCCATTATCGGAAGGATGTCAGGGCGTTGGGGAGCCTCCGGAGAGGTTTAACAGGACTCTGCCGGGATTCGGTGGCATGTGTTACAACGAGAGGTCGGACACCTGGGTCGCTTCCTCTGGAGCCGAGGAGGCTCAGGGGAGATCTGACTGATCTCTGGAATCCGTCAGACACCTGTCAGCCTTTGCTAAATCAAGGAATTGGGACTGTCGGTGATGACGGCTGAAAGTCGATGAGATTGAGAGAGGGAGGGGGTGAATGTGGTGTAAGAAGAAAGCGCGGATGAGGTGTGGGAGTGAGTCCAATTGGGGAAGATGGCTGAATTCACACACACGCTGAATGGTCACTCTACAGGTGCGCAGAAACATGAGCCGGTGCAGAACACCGGAAATAGATCGTGCCGTAAGATCTGCCTGCTCTGCTTAGTTACGTTTGGTCTCGTCACGATAGTGGCCGGGCTCTCAATCTATGGTGAGTGGAACGGAACTTGTTGACGGCGAAGACAATATGAGTGAGACTGAAGTTCTGGAGTATGTTGATATTATGGAAGAGGAGGTGTTGAATTTGTTAAAATGCAGTAAGGCGGCATATTCCCCAGGCTGCTCCACGAGGCGAGGGAAGAGTTTGCTGAGGCTCTGGCTAGGATCCTTATGTCCTCGTTGCCTAAAGGAATGGTACCGGGGAACTGTAGGGAAGGGAATCTTGTCCCTTTGTTCAAATAAATTTAGTAGGGATAGTCCATGTAACAATGGACATGTAAGCCTTACGTCTGTGGTGGGAAAGTCCTTGGAAAAGATTCTTAGAGAAAGGATCTATGGGCATTTGGAAAATCATGGTCTGATAAGAGACAGACAGCATGGCTTTGTGAAGGGCAGATCGCGCCTAACAAGCCTGTTACATTTCGTTGAGGAGGAGACCAGGCATATAGATGAGGGTAGTGCAGCGGATGTGATCTACGTGTATTTTAGTTAGGCATTTGACAAGGATCCACACAGCAGACTCATTCAGAAAGTCTGAAGGCATGGGATCCAGGGAGGTTTGGCCAGGTGGATTCAGAATTGGCTTGCCTGCAGAAGGCAGAGGGTCGTGGTGGAGGTAGTACATTCAGATTGGAGGGCTGTGACTAGTGGTGTCCCACAAGGATCTGTTCTGGGATATCTACTTTTCGTGATTTTTATTAACGACCTGGATGAGGGGGTAGAAGGATCGGTTGGTAAGTTTGCAGACGACACAAAGGTTGGTGTTGTTGTGAATAGTTTAGAGGTTTGTCTGAGACTGCAGAGAGAAATTGATAAGATGCAGAAGTGGGCTGAAAGTAGAAGATCGGGTTCAAACTGGAAAAGTGTGAGGTGGTACACTTTGGAAGGACAAACCAAGACAGAGTACAAAGTAAATGGCAGGATACTTGGTAGTGGGGGGGAGCAGAGGGATCTGTTGATACATGTCCACAGATCCCTGAAAGACACTTCACAGGTTGATAGGGTAGTTAAGAATGCTTATGGGGTGTTAGCTTTCATAAGTCGTGGGATAGAGTAAAACTCTGGTTAGGCCATACTTGGACTACTGTGTCCAGTGCCGGTTGCGTCAGTATAGGAAGGATGTGGAAGCATTAAAAGGGAACAGAGGAGTTTAAACAGGATGTTACCTGGTTCAGAGTGTGTGCATTATGATCAGAGATTAAGGGAGCTAGGGCTTTACTCTTTGGAGGGAACAGGATGAGAGGAGTCATGATAGAGGTGTACAAGATATTAAGAGGAAGAGACAGAGCGGACAGCCAGCGTCTCTTCCCCAGTTCACCACTACTTAATTCAAGAAGACATGGCTTTAAGGTAAGGGGAGGAAAGTTCAAGGGGGATATTAGTGGAAAGTCTTTAACTCAGAGAGTGGATGGTGCATGGAATGCACTGCCTGAGTCAGTGGTGGAGGCAGATACACAAGTGAAATTAATAGACTACAAGACAGGTATATGGAGTAAATTAAGGTCGTGGTTTATAGGTGAGGCAGGGTTTAAGGGTCGACAAGACATTGTGAGCCGAACGGACTGTACTGAACTATTCTATGTTCTATGTTCTATAACACGAACACACCCCTAACCGTGATAAAAACATGGCTTTTACAATAACAAAATCAAGACTTGTCCTGCCACCGACACGCTATTCACCATCACATCAACAATCCTCTGACCGCAGCATGGCCACGACCTTCAACGAGACACAAATACATTCCTAAACGCAACACTGACACGACCATCGCCATGACAGACACATTGCCGTCACACTGACCTCAATGTACCCCTCACTAACATGGACATGCTCCTGACGATGTCATACAAAACATAGTAACATTAGAAATACAGGGAAATTGGGAATACATAGTTAATATAGCAGTATATACAAGTATAAATTGTTGATAACACAACTGTCCCAACACTCCCAAACTCATACCGTATTTGTATAGAAGAACAGAAAACAAATTGAAATAAAAACTAACTAACTTGCAAATTAAACTGAACAAAAATAGTATATTATATTATAACGGTTATAAACAGTCGTATCAACAACTCCGGTCATCTATCCAAATATTTAAGGATAATAAAAACGGTTCAGGAAATGTTGATTTAGCTCATATGAAAGTGTTGCATAAATGGTCTCGCGCTTTCTTCAAATTTAATCGAAGGGTCAAAAATAACACTTCTGATTTCCTCTAAATTAAAACAAGATATAGTTTAGGAAAACCATTAGAATGTAGTCAGATGATTTATCTCTTTCCAGTACAGTAGATTGGATCTTCTTGCCATTAATGCAACAAATGCAATCATCCCACGAGCTGATGGGGATAAATAACTTTTATCCGTCTTTGGTAAGCCAACAATTGCAGAAGTAGTGGGAGGATGTAAATTAATACTCATAACTGTTGAAATAATACGAACAAAATATCTTTCCAATGTTTGTCCAAAAACAAGGACAAGACCAGAGCATGTGAGTCAAAGAGGCTGCTTTGGGATGGATTATTTTACAGATAGGATTATTCTGGGAGTGAAAACGAGCATTTCTGTCTTTAGACGTATAGGCCCGATGCACCACCTTAAATTGTATCAACGCGTGTTTAGCACATAGAGAGGAACAGTTAACGAAGTGTAAAATTTTCTCCCATTTCTCTGTAGGTAAGGAAAGTTAAAGTTATTTTTTCCCATTCATTCTTAATTTTATCTCACACGTCACTGTAACACCCCTCACCGAGACAGTATCACCCCTCACCATTAACACAGATGCACCTCTCACTGAGGTAATCAGCACACCTCACCCTGGCACAGGCAAACCCCTTAACGTGATATAAACACCTAAATTCACAATGACACCGACAAAGTGCTCTCGGTAACACCGGCATACACCTCAGCGTGACGCCTCTCACTGTGCAAACTGCTCATCATTTACTGTTCCACCCTTCACCGTGACACTGACTCAACACTCTCTGTGAACTTTTCGGTAGCGTGACGCTGATTCAGGTGTCACTGCAAAAGCTAAACAACCTTCACCATCTCTCTTAGTATCACAGATCCATCAGTCTAGGGTCATCTCCGACCGAAACTACAATGAGTTAAACCAAACCCTTCAATCCAAGCTTTCTGCGCTCAACTCTAATCTGTCCGATCTCAATCGAATGCAGAGCGATCTCCGTCACCAGTTCACTGAGATGGAAACGATGTACAGATCTGTCAATGAAACCAAGGCTCAAATCTGTGAGCTCTTGACCAGCAGAAGAGGTGAGGCATCATCCCCCTCTTTCACCCGCTCCTCATCACAGGGCAGGCATGGAGAGAGGAAGCGTCACTCTGTGCTTGACATCGGGAGTGTGTGAAAAGATGGTATGGAGAGTGATTCACATTGTGTTTGACCCGGTGAGTATGTGATAGGGCTGCGAGGAAGAAGTTTCACTCTATCACTGAATCCAGGAGAGTGCGATGGGACGTTCTGGAGGTGGATTCACTCTGGGTCTGACCACGGGATTGTGAGACGTAACATTACAGCTTCACTCCATGTCTCACTCCTGCAATGTTTGATGGGACAGTATAGATACAGCTTCATTCTGTGTCTGACAGCGGGATTGTGAGAAATCCACCCCATGTCTGACACTTGGAGAGGCAGTTTCACTCTGAATCCGAGTGTTTGACGGAACGGTGCAGCGGGAGCTCCATTCTGTGTCTGAATCCGGGAGTGAGTGATGTGAAGTTGCAGAAATGGATAAATACTGTGTTTGAATCTGGGAGTGTGTAATGGGACGGTGTGGATGGAGCTTCCCTCTGTGTCTCACTGTCACAGTGTGAAATGGGATCGTAGAGAGAGAGTTTCCGTGACCGATTCCGCGAGTGTTTGATAGGACAGTGCAGAGGGATGTTCATTCTATGTGGAACAGGATTGTGTGATTGGATATTGTGGAGGGAGTCTGGCCCCGTGAGTAAGCCATGGGACGTTGTGCGCGGAACTTCATTTTGTGTGAGAACACAGAAGTGTGTGATGGGACGTTTCAGAGAAAGCCTCACTGTGACTCGCCAGGAATTGTGTGATGGGACGTAAGGAGGGAGATTCGCACTCTGTTAGAATCGGGAGTGTGCGATGGCACGGTGCGGAGGAAGGTTCACTTTGTGTCTGGCAGCAAGAATGCATGATGGGACAGTGTGAAAGCAGCGACACCTGCTGTCTGAATCCGGGATGGGACGTTGTGGAGGGAGGTGGACTTTTTTCCTGATCCCAGTGGGTTCAATGGGAGTTATGGAAGGAGATTCACTGTTTTTTTTTTGTTTTGTTTTTTTTTTGTTCCTGATTTGCAGAGCAAACGTGTCCACAGAACTGGAATGAAAACGAAAATCGGTGTTATTTCATATCCACCTTTGAGAAATCTTATGATGGAGCGAGAGAACATTGTTCAAACTTTGATGCAAGGCTCCTCGAAATAAATTCAAACCTGGAAGAGGTAAGTGACTCCCGGGTTATAACATAGATTGAATCATTCCACACCGTCCCGTTACACTCTTCCGGGGACAGGCAAAGAGTGAAACTCCCTCCACGCCGTCCCATCACACACTCCCGAGGACAGACACAGAGCAAAATTCCCACTAGAAGCAGAATCAGAATCAGGTTTATTATCACCGGCATGTGACGTGATATTTGTTAACTTAGCAGCAGCAATCAAAGTCAATACATAATCTAGCAGGGAGAAATAATAATAAATAAAATAAAAAAAGAATAAAAACAAACAAGTAAATCATTCAGTATATTGAATAGATTATTTAAAATGTAAAAAAAATACAGAAATGGCGCACATCATAAAAAGTGAAGGAGTGTGTAAAGCTTCAAGAATCGGATGGCAGAGGAGAAGATGTTCCTGAATCACGTAGTCTGCGCGTTCTGGGTTCTGTATCTCCTTCCGGCTGCTTACAGAGAGAAACGCGCATGCCCTGTGTGCTGGAGGTCTTTAATAATGGACGCTGCCTTTCTGAGACATTGCTTCCTGAAGATGTCCTGTGTGCTTCGTAGACTAGTGCCCAAGATGGAGCTGACTAGATTTAGAAGCATCCACAGCTTATTTCAGATCTGTGCAGTAGCCCCTCCATATCGGACAGTGATGCAGCTTGTCAGAATACTCTCCACGGTACAACTATAGAAGTTTTTTTTCAGTGTGACCGAATTAAGTCCCTCCACGCCGTCCCGTCACACACTCCCGGGGTCAGACACAGAGTAAATCTCCCTCCACACCGTCCCATCACACACTCCCGGGGTCAGACAGAGAGTGATTATTCCTCTACACGGTCCCATCACACACTCCCGGGGTCAGACAGAGAGTGAATCACCCTTAACGCCGTCCCGTCACACACTCCCGGGGTCAGACACAGAGTAAATCTCCCTCCACACCGTCCCATCACACACTCCCGGGGTCAGACAGAGAGTGATTATTCCTCGACACGGTCCCATCAAACTCTCCCGGGGTCAGACACAGAGTGATTATTCCTCTACACGGTCCCATCAAAAACTCCCGGGGTTAGACACAGAGTAAATCTCCCTCCACACCGTCCCATCAAACACTCCCGGGGGTCAGACACAGAGTGATTATTCCTCTACACGGTCCCATCAAACTCTCCCGGGGTCAGACACAGAGTGATTATTCCTCTACACGGTCCCATCAAAAACTCCCGGGGTTAGACACAGAGTAAATCTCCCTCCACACCGTCCCATCAAACACTTCCGGGGGTCAGACACCGAGTGATTATTCCTCTACACGGTCCCATCAAAAACTCCCAGGATTAGACAGAGAGTAAATCTCCCTCCACACCTCCCATCAAACACTCCCGGTGGTCAGACACAGAGTGATTATTCCTCTACACGGTCCCATCAAAAACTCCCGGGGTTAGACACAGAGTAAATCTCCCTCCACACCGTCCCATCACACAATCCCGGCGTCAGACAGAGAGCGAACCACCCTGCACGCCGTCCCATCACACATTCCTGCGATCAGACACTGGATGAATCCATCTCTGTGCCATCTCTTCTCATGTTCCTGTGGTTATACATGGAGGGAGGATAAATGTATCCCTCAGCTTTGACCAGCATGCGTTTGTCCGGGATTCGGGGGCGATACTGCCTCCGGACCGATCAGACTGAGAAATCTCGATTGTGTGGTTGCTGCGTGATGTGTTGCCCGGTTACAAATCAATCCCACGAAATAACGAACAGTACACCATTTGCAATTAAACGGTTGAGCTTTATGAATCTTCATTTGACTCCAGGGTTAGTACAGAAAACAAAGAGGAAAAGGGCCCATTTTAAAGAAACAGTCTAATACGCTCCTTGGAGCTGACTGTTTTCCCGTCCGTCCGTTTTCCATCGATTTCCCCCGGGCGTGGTCGATTCCCGACCGCATTCCAAGTTCGCTCAGGCCTGCAGTCTACGATTTCGCCGTTCTGACATCTTCTCTCTCCATTTTCTGCCGAAAAAAAGCCCGCGAGTCCCTCGCTTTCGGTCACACAGGAACGAAAACTCCTCCCATCATTGAACGCCACGCCACGCATATCTCTCGTCATAACACAAACACACTGCTTCTACAGAGAAACCATTACATTAGCAGTAAAACATTTCCCAGGGCGTTACATCCACATTAATCTAACTGATTTAATTTCACAGAAATTTCTTTCCACATCTATCGGCCATCGATTCAGAACGTACTGGATTGGAAAATGTAGATACGGGTGAGGTTTGGGCAGTTACATTTCGGTCGTGTGGGACTGACACGAGGCCGTGGGGAGAGAGTGGGTCAGTGGGATAATCTTGGAGTCTGACACCGGTCTGTGTGGAGAGTGGGGTATTGGGATTCATCTGTTGACTGTCTCAGGGTTGTCGGGAGAGGGTGGTGCAGTGGGATTAGTTTGGGAACTGAGTCGGGATTGTGGGGGAGTGTGGTGCAGTGGAATTCGTACGGCCATGGACCCGGGACTGAGGGGAGAGCGCGGTATCATGGGATTAGTTCAGTGGCTGACAAGGGGCTGTGGGGAGAGCGCAGATTAGAGGAATTGGTTTGGCGACGTCTCCGGTTGTCTGCTCGAGCTGTTTTATCTCTGATGAAATTGTCTGATCTCTTTGATAGGAATGTGGACTCTAATCTTCTGTATAAGACGTTTAACAGACCGCCCACCTGCAGTAAGTGTGACTTGTACGGTTGGAGTCACACTTACAGTTGCAACAGGAAACACAGATTCATCTGCGAGAAGTCAACAGATTTATACCCGGATGTTCCTGAAGAGATTAAAGGTCTCTGTCAATAGCCTGTTGGGCTGAATTCAATCAAGTGAATTCACCCCACTTCTCCCCATTCTATATACCCCACTCTCAAACCCCCATCCTTTCACCTCTTTCCAATTGCTGTTTTCCTCCTTCCTACCCCAGTCTCCTCCTCCACTGGTATCCCCATTCTCCCCCACCACTCTCCCTCTCTGATCCATACCTCTCTGCCCCGCTCCCCTGCTCCCACTTTTACTCCCCCATTCTACACCATTTCTCTTTTTCCCCTTCTCTCTAACTCACTCCCATTCCACCCCTCCTCTTCCCCTCAGTCCCCATTCTCTGCCTCTTCTCTCTCCGTTCTCTCCACAAACTCTAACCTCAATTGTGTGCACTTTGGCTCTCAATTCCTCAACCCAGGGGAAAAGGACTGTACACATTCAACTTGTCTGTGCCCCTCCTGGCTTCATATCCACGCTTCAAGGTACGCAGACACATCATTCTTGCCTTCTCACCAGAACCCAGACCCTCGAGACCCGGCAACATCCTCGTAAATATCCCCCCGCACTCTTTGCTGCTCAGTGGCATCTTTCCATGTGCGGCCTCAGTGACGCCTTGTACAACTTCAATGTGACCCCGATACGGTGCAAAGATGTAAAATTAACGTTAATTGGGAGAATTAATAAATACTCCAACAAAGGTGAATATCGAGGGAGTGCTTCTGTTCAGAGAGCGTTCGCAATCTGATGGCGTAGGGGAAGTAACTGTTTGTACATTGTTGAGTTTAAAGGCGCTTGTACCCACTCCCCGATCGTACCGATGAGATCAGGGCATTTCCCGGCTGGAGAGGGTCCTCGCTGATGGATGTGATCTTCCCGAGGCATTCTTTCTTGAACATGTCCTCGATGGAGGGGAGGGTTTGTGCCCGTGATGGGGTTGGCTGAGCCTATAACCCTCTGCAGCCTCTGGCGACCCACTGCGTTGCAGCCTCCACACCAGGCGGCGATGAGACAAGTCAGAACGCTCTCTACAGTACATCCGGAGAAATTGGCGAGTCCTCAATGAAAGACCACATCCCCTCGATCTCCTAACCTTGCAATCCCCTCTGTACCGAGAGAGGTATGAATGGTAGAGTCCAGAACAGACTCCGGCTCAGACTCGAGTTATACAAGACCACAGTGATGAAATCCAAAGATAAAGTCACAAACAGCAGTACAAGAAATGGATCCCGTACGGTTGAGCACTGAGTGCTCGGCGAGAGGCCTTCACCCACAGACATTCCATGAAGGAACATCGGCGGACAATAATTGGCAGTCTGAGTCTAAAAGAGAAAGTGATTGACAATAGACAAGAGACAATAGACAGTAGGTGCAGAAGTAGACCATTCGGCCCCTCGAGTCTGCACCGCCATTCTGAGATCATGGCTGATCATTCACTATCAATACCCAGTCCCTGCCTTGTCCCCATATCCCTTGATTCCCCTATCCATCAGATATCTATCTAGCTCCTTCTTGAAAGCATCCAGAGAATTGGCCTCCACCGTCTTCCGAGGTAGTGCATTCCACACCTGCACAACTCTCTGGGAGAAGAAGCTCTTCCTCAACTCTGTTTTAAATAACTGACCTATTATTCTCAATCCATGCCCTCTGGTACTGGACTCTCCCAACCTCTGGAACATATTTCCTGCCTCAATCCTATCAAATCCCTTAATTATCTTAAACGTTTCAATTAGATCCCCTCTCAATCTCCTCAATTCCAGCGTGTACAAGCCCAATCTCTCCAATCTCTCTGCGTAAGACAGCCCTGCCATCCCAGGAATCAACCTAGTGAATCTACGCTGCACTTCCTCAACTGCCAGAATGTCCTTCCTTAAACCTGGAGACCAAAACTGTACACAATATTCCAGGTGTGGTCTCACCAGGGACTTGTACAAATGCAAAAGGACATCCTTGCTCTTGTATTCAATTCCCCTTGTAACAAAGGCCAACATTCCATTTGCCCTCTTCACTGCCTGTTGCAATTGCTCATTCACCTTCATTGACTGGTGAACTAGGACTCCTAGGTCTCTTTGCATTTCTCCCTTACCTAACTCTACACCGTTCAGCCAATACTCTGCCCTCTTGTTCCTGCTTCCAAAGTGGAACTTCACATTTATTCACATTGAATGACATCTGCCAAGTATCTGCCCACTCACCCAGCCTATCCAAGTCTCCCTGTATTCTCCTAACGTCCTCTTCGCATGTTACACTGCCACCCAGTTTAGTATCGTCAGCAAACTTGCTGATATAGTTTACAATGCCCTAATCTAAATCATTGACATAAATCGTAAAGAGCTGTGGTCCCAATACAGAGCCCTGTGGTACCCCACTAGTCACCTCCAGCCAGTCACTGCTACCCTTTGCTTTCTATCTGCCAACCAGTTTTCTATCCATGACAGCGAATTACTCTCCGAACAATGGGGTTGCTAATACCTGGATGCCTGAGACTGTTTTGTCAGGAACATGACACATTTTCATGTTACATGAATGTGTTGCGCCCAGTGTAGACCCCCTGATATGCTGATACCCCGTATCCCAGGATTAATTTGACTATAGGGTTCTTACAGAAAACAAAGAGAAAAAGGGCCCATTTTAACGAAACAGTCTAATGCGCTCCTTGGAGCTCACTGTTTTCCCGTCCGTCCGTTCTCCATCGATTTCCCCCGGGTGTGGTCCACTCCCGACCCCATTCCCAGTCCGCTCAGGCCTGCAGTCTACGATTACCCCGTTCTGGCATCTTCTCCCTCCGTCTTCTGCCGAACAAATACACGCGAGTCCCTCGCTCTCGGGCTCACAGGAAAGAAAACCCCTCCCATCATGGGACGCCACCCATTCCAATGCCCCCGTTATCTCTCGTCATAACACAAACACACTGCTGCTACAGAGAAAACATTACATTAGCAGTGAAACATTTCCCAGGGCGTAACAAGCACATTAATCGCAGGGATTTACTTTCACAGGAATTTGTTTCCATCTTTGTCGGCGAAGAATCCAAAACTTACTGGATTGGAAAATGTGGAGACGGGTGAGGTTGGGAGTGTTACATTTCCGTGGTGTGGGAGTGATACGAGGCTGTGGGGAAAGTTTCTGTGAATGGGTTAATTTTGGAGACGGACAGCGGGCCGTGGGGGAGACTGGGACAGTGGGATTAGCTTGTTGAAGGATGCAGGGTTGTTTGGATTTATTTGGGAACTACTTGCGGTATCATGGTATTAGTTTAGAGGCTGACTAGGGGCTGTGGGGAGAGCGCAGTATCTTTAGATTAGTTCAGAGGCTGAGTAGGGGCTGTGGGGAGAGCGCAGTTTCATGAGATTAGTTCAGAGGCTGAGTAGGGGCTGTGGGGAGAGCGCAGTTTCATGAGATTAGTTCAGAGGCTGAGTAGGGGCTGTGGGGAGAGCGCGGTATCATGAGATTAGTTCAGAGGCTGAGTAGGGGCTGTGGGGAGAGCGCAGTTTCATGAGGTTAGTTCAGAGGCTGACTGGGGCAGTGGGGAGAGCGCGGTATCGAGATTAGTTTAGAGGCTAACTAGGGGCTGTGGGGAAAGGGCGGTATCATGAGGTTAGTTCAGAGGCTGACTAGTGGCTGTGGGGAGAGTGCAGATTACGAAGATTAGTTTGGCGACGGTCTCCGGTTTGCTGGATCTTTTTTGACTCTATTGGAATTGTCTAACTCTCTTTGACAGGAATGTGACCTCCTTTCTTCTGTACAAGATGTACTATAAATGGCACACTTGCAGAGAGTGCAACTTGCACTCACGGGGTTACAGTTGTAACAGTACACACAGATTCATCTGTGAGAAGTCGGCACATTTATACCAGGATATTCCTGAAGAGATCCAAGGTCTCTGTCAACTGCCTGTCGGGTCGACTTCAATCAAGTGACTTCACCCCACTTCTCCCCATTCAATTTACCGCACTGTTACTTCCACATCCTTTCATCCCCTCCCCTCCTCTCTTCCCCTCGTTCCAAGCCCAGAATCCTCCACTGTTCTCCCTCTCCCCGCTGATCCACACCTCACCACTCTGCCACTCTCTCCCGGCTCCCCCCATTTTCCCCTTTCTATTCCATTTCTCTTTTTACCCTCAGTCTCTCAAACTTACTCCCTTTCCACCAACCCCTCCTCCTTTGACACCATCCTCTGTATCTCCCCTCTCTGTACTTTCCACACACTCTCACCACACTGTTTCTCAGTTCCTCATCCCAGACTGCGACACTCCTGTCTTCATACCCACGCTATAAGGAATGCAAACACATATTCTTGCCTTCTCCCCAGAACTCAGACACTCAAATCCCGGCAACATTATCGTACATCTCCTCCAGCACTCCAGCTCAGTGGCATCTTTTCTACAGGAGGGCGACGAGAACCGAACACCGCCCTCCGTGAGCGGCCTCACCGACGCCTTGTGCAACTTCAACGTGACCTCGGCATGGCGCAATGATGCAAAATTAGCATAAATTTGGAGAATTAATAAAAACTGCAACAAAGGTGAATACCGAGAGAGTGTTTAAGTGTTCAGGGAGCGTTCGCAAACTGATGGCGGAGGGGACGCAACTGGTTGTAAATTGATGAGTTTACAGCCGCCTGTACACCCTCTCCGATGGTACCGATGAGCACAGGGCATTTCCCGGATGGAGAGGTTCCTCGCTGATGGATGTGGTATTCCCGAGGCGTTCCTCCTTGAACATGTCCTCGATGGAGGGGAGGTTTGTACCCGTGATGGGGTTGCTGAGCCTAGTACCCTCTGCAGCCTCTGGCGACCCTCTGCGTTGCAGCCTCCATACCAGGCGGCGATGAGACAAGTCAGAACACTCTCCACAGTACATCCGGAGAAATTCGCGAGTCTTCAATGAGAGACTACATACCCTCAAACCCCTAACCTTGCAATCCCTTCTGTACCGAGAGAGGTATGGATGGTGGGGAAGACAGGGACCGAGTAGAGTCTAGAATACACTCCGGCTCAGACTGGAATTAAACAAGAGCACAGTGATGAAATCCAAAGATAAAGTCACAAACAGCAGTACAAGAAATGGATCCCGTACGGTTGAGCACTGAGTGCTCGGCGCGAGGCCGTTACCGCCAGACATTCCATGAAGGAACACTGGCGGACAATAATTGGCAGTCTGAGACTTAAAGGGAAAGTGACAGCGAACTACTCTCGGAGGAATGGGAGTGCTGAACCCTGGGTGCCTGAGGCTGTTTTTTCAGGAACATGACACGTTCTTCGTGTCACATGAATGTGTTGTGCCCAGTGTAGACCCTCTGAGATGCTGATATCCAGTATCCCAGGAACCTTCATACCACAGTGTGGTAGAATTAAGCCATTTGCTTCATCGGGTCGGTCCACCATTTGATTATGGCTGCTCAACCCTTTTTCCCAATGTCCAGCCTTCGCTCCGTTCTCTACATGCTCTGTCTCGTCTGGAATCTATGATTCTCTGTCCAGTAGCTTCTCGTCCACGGCCACCTGTAAAAACGAATTCCACAGCTTCACCCGTCTCTGGCAAAATAGATTCCTCCCAATCTCTGTTGTGAATTGACATCCCTCTATCCTTTTGCCGTCATAGGTATGTTTGGAGAAAAGATGGGTGCAACATTTCATGTAAAGAACACCTCTCTAACTGTTGAGCACGGGGGTGGATCAATCATGCTTTGCGCTTGTTTTGCAGCGAGTGGCAACGGGGAAAATTTCACTGGTAGACGGAAGAATGCATTCAATTATATACCAGCGAATTCTGGAAGCAAACATCACACCGTCTGTAAAAATGCTGAAGATGAAAAGAGGACGGCTTCAACAACAGGATAATGATCTGAAACACATCCTAAACTCAAACTCCACAACGGACTACTTCAAGAGGCGCAAGCTGAATGTTTTGCCATGGCCTTCACTGTCCCCCGACCTGAGCATTATCGAAAATCTGTGAATAGATCTCAAAAGAGCAGTGCACGCAAGACGGGCAAAGAATCTCGCAGAACTAGAAATCCTTTGCAAGGAAGAATGGGTGAAAATTCCTCGAAATAAGAATTGAAAGACCCTTAGATTGCTACAGAAAGCGTTTAATCGATGTACCACTTGCCAAAGTGGGCTTTACTAAGTAATGACCATGCAGGGTACCCAAAAATTTGCTTCGGGCGCTTTTACTTTTTTGTTATTTTGAAACTGTAAAAGATGGAAAATAAAAAAGGCAATCTTGCTTGAAATATTAAAGAAATGTGTCATCTTTAACATTATGCCTTTTGGAATTCTGGTCCTTTTTTACTCGTTTATCTATTCAAAGTAACAAAAACTTTGACCGGGGTGCCCAAACATTTGCATATCACAGTAATGGCAAACTGTTGGTAGGTTTGTTTTCAGTTTATTTATCGTTTATAATTGCACAGCTAGAACAGTAGGCATGCCTGGCAGGAGAGTTGAATGCTCCTCTTGCAGGATCTGTGACGACAGGGAGACTTCCAGTGTCTCTGACAACCTCGCCTCTGATAATTGCCTCCGGATGCAGATTCCAGCACTCGGATTTATGGAGTTGGAACTGATACTGGATGAGCTCAGGGTCATTCGGGAAGGTGAGTGGATGGTCGGGAGACATATTGGGAGGGGGTTAGACCCCATTTGCAGTTCACAGGAAACTGGGTGACAGTCAGGAGGTTGAATGGTGTTAACCAGCTAGACCCACAGCAGAGTACCCCTGTGTCCAACTGGCTTAATTACAGGTTTCCCACTTTGTATACGTCTGGGTGGGGGAGATGCGTGGAAATGACCAAGAAGAGGAACGTCTCACAGTTCCGGTCTCTGGCACCGAGTTTGTCTCTGTCGTTAAGAAGGGACGGCGAGATGAAACAAGCGGTGGTTATCGGCGATTCCTGGTTTGGGGAACATGAAACTGGCTTTCTGTGCAGGATAGAGATTCCTGCCTCCCGCGACCTCTCGGAGTGAGTCGTCAGCGATGTCAAATGGGAGGCTGAGCGGCCGAGTTCTGCACGGGCTGGTGTCGCCAGAAATAGGAGGGTAATAGAGATCAACACGTGGCTAAGGTGTTGGGGTGGGAATGAGGGCTTCAGATATTGAATCACTGGGGCTTCTATGGAAGGTGAGAACTGTGATAAGAGAGCGTTTCAATCCAATCCGAGTTTAATTGTCATTCAACCAGACATCAGTAAAAATGTATCAGGTAAAATGGAAAGCACACGGTGAATACCAGTATTTATACGATCACACAATTTAGACTGTAAATACATTCACATGTAAGCAAATACAGTTATGCAAATCTGCATTCGACCACAACAGAACTTGTCTTCTGCAGAGCGAACACTGGGGGGAAGCACGGACTGCTGCCTGGAGGCCGCAATACACCGCTCCGCGTTGCGCCGCTCCTGTATTTTCTCCGACAGCGAGCAACTCTCTCAGTTTACACCAGAACCGATGTAGAAGTAATATCCCGGCGTGAGTTTCGCCATTAGACAGGGGGAGTGGTGGGTTTAAACTTCAGTCGGTTTCTGAAGCAAGGTTCTGATAACAGATAGTGAAGTGGTTGTTGGTACAGATGTTGTCCAGACCTCAGACAAAGTCAGGAAGGAAAAGGTTGAGCCTGCTGGGACTCATGTTCTGAGATGCGTCCATTTCGTTGAAGGAAGTATTGTACGAAAGGAAGATGAGGTCAGGGCAGGGCCCAACGCCTGGAAGTATAATATTATAGCAATTAGTGAGAGTTGTTTGCAGGAATGGCAGGACCGTTAGTTCATCATTCCCGGTATCTGCTGTTTTAGTCGTACTAATACGGGGTTAATTCAAGGGCTACGGTTATATTGAACTATCGCTGAATATATCACGGCAATGGTCAGTTATGACAGAAAGGAGAACTCGTCCACGTGAGGACTTAAGGGTGGAGCTGAGGAATAAAAAGGAATGGACTCGTTCATGGGGCAACAGTTCTGGGAGTTTAGAGGAACAAACCTGTAAGAGGTCGCAGACTGTTGCAAGAAACATATCGCTGTGATCTTTGGTGATTTTAACAGGTATTGACTGTGAGTCCCATACCGTGAAAGGACCAGTGGGATAGTTTGTCAAGCGTTTGGAAGAAAGTTGTCCGAATCAGGGCGTATAAAGTCTCATCGGGGGAGTGCAATACTTGATCTCCTACTGCGGAATGGGACAAGGCAAGGGACAGAAGTTTGTGTAGGGAACCACATTGCATCTAGTGATGATGATGCCATTAGGTAAAAGGTCATTATGGAAAAGGATAAGTGTGACGTTGAGTTTAGTTTCCGAATTTGAGGAAGACCAGCTTTATTGGGGTCAGGAGTGATCTGCCAAGTGTGGAACGGGCCAGGCTGTTTTCTGCTGTTCATCGCAAGTTGGAGCGGAAGCGCTGATCAGCCTCAGTGTCGAGTGGAAAGGACCAGACCGTGAATAGATGGAGGCGTTGAAGGAGAGAGCGACTTCAGTGAACAAGATTGGATTGCCGAGAAACTGACCAAAAATAGATGGGAGTTGGGACTGGGCTTGACGTTTCCGAGTTCCTTAATTCATTTCTGGTCGCCCCGTTACAGGAAGAGTGTGGGTGTCTTTGGAGAGGATACTGAAGGGATTTACTAGGATGCTGCCACGACTCGATAGCACAATCTGTCAGCAGAGATCAGAATTTTTTTGCTTCTTTGCTCTGGAGCAGCGAAGGCTGAGAGGCGTCACAACAGAATGAGGAATGAGAAATGCATGACCATGCTCATGGGGCTACATTACAGGCCAGCCAACAGTCCCCTCGGATAGAGTTTGATGCTGTGATTGTGAAGGGAGTATCTGAAGCCGATGTCGGAAACGCGAGTGTGTGATTTGACGGGGAAGAGGGAGCTTCACTCTGTGTCTGTACAAGGGAACTTATCCAGATTAAAGATGAGTAGGTGCTTTCTGTCTTGAGGCAAATCAGAGCAGATAAATCCCTAGAACCTGACAGGGAATTCCTTCGGACCTTGAGGGAGACTCGTGTTGAAATTGCAGGGGCCCTGTCAGAAATATTTGAAATGTCAATCTCCACGGGTCAGGTGCCAGAGGATTGGAGGATAGCTCATGTGGTTACAATGTTTAAAAAAGGCTCAAAAAGTAAACCAGGAAATTATAGGCCGGTAAGTTTGACAGCGGTAGTCGGTAAATTATTGGAAGGAATACTAAGAGATATGATCTACAAGTATTTGAATAGACAGGGACTTATTAGAAAATGTCAGCATGGCTTTGTGCGTGGTAGGTCATGCTTAACCAATCTATTAGAGTTTTTCGAGGAAGTTACCAGGAAAGTGGATAAGGGAAGGCAGAGGATATTGTATACATGAACTTCAGTAAGGCCGTTGACAATATCCCGCATGGGAGGTTAGTTAGGAAGATTCAATCGCTAGGTATACATGGAGAGGTAGTAAATTAGATTAGATATTGGCTCAATGGAAGAAGCCAGAGAGTGGTAGTGGAGTATTGCTACTCTGAGTGGAGGTCTGTGACTAGCGGTGTGCCACAGGGATCAGTGCCGGGTCCATTGTTATTTGTTATCTATAGCAACAATCTGGATGATAATGTGACAAATTGAATCAGCAAATTTGCTTATGATACAAAGATTGGAGGTATAGTGGACAGTGAAGAAGGTTTTCAAAGCTTGCAGAGGGATTGAAGCCAGTTAGAAGAGAGGGCTGAAAGATGTCAGATGGCGTTTAATGCTGATAAGTGTGGGATGTTACATTTTGGTGGGACTAATCAAAATAGGACATATATTGTAAATTGGAAGGCATTCAGGAATGCGGTTGAACAGACTGACTTAAGAATAATGGTGCATAGTTCCCTGAAGTTGAAATCTCATGTGGATAGGGTGGTGAAGAATACTTTTGGTATGCTGGCCTTTATAAATCAGAGCATTGAGTATAGGAGTTGGGATGTAATGTTAGAATTATACAACGCCTTGGTGAGGTCAAACTTGGAGTATTGTGTACATTTCTGTTCACCGAATTATAGGAAATGTCAAGAAAATAGAGAGAGTACACAGGAGATTTACTAGAATGTTAACTGGCCTTTAGCACCAAAGTCACAGAGAAAGGCTGAACAAGTAACGTCTTTATTTTTGGAGCGTAGAAGCTTGAGGGGGGACTTGATAGAGGCATTTAAAATTATGTGGGTGATAGAGTTGATGCGGAGAGGCTATTTCCATTTAGAGTAGGGGAAATTCAAACAAGGGTACATGAGTTGAAAGTTAGGGGGCAAAAGTTTAGGGGCAACAAGAGGGGAAATTCATATACTGAGAGAGTGGTAGCTGTGTGGAACGAGCTTCCAGTAGAAATGGTATAGGCAGTTTCGATATTGCCATTTTAAGAAATGACAATATGGAGAGGAAAAAAAATGGAGGGTTATGGGCTGAGTGCAGGTCGGGGAGACTAGGTAAGAATAAGCGTTCGGCATGAACTAGAAGGGCTGAGATGGCCTGTTTCCGTGCTGTAATTGTTATATGGTTTTATGGTTATATCTCTCTCGCTACAAAACGGATTAGAGCGTAAGGAGTTTGAGGGGATGTGCTCTGTCATTGAGGACTCGCGAATTTCTCCGGATGTACTGTGGAGAGCGTTCTGACTTGTCGCATCGCCGCCTGGTGAGGAGGCTGCAACGCAGAGGGTCGCCAGAGGCTGCAGAAGGATCTCGGCTCAGTCAACCCCATCACTTGCACAAACCTCCCCTCCATCGAGGACATGTTCAATAAGGAAAGCCTCGGGAAGACCGCATCCATCAGCGAGGACCCGACAGTCTGTTGACAGAGACCTCGGATCTCTTCAGGAATATCTGGGTATAAATGTGCAGACATCTCGCAGATGAATCTGTGTTTACTTTTACAATTGTACCTCCAGTACTGCACTTACTGCAGCTGGACCGTCTCTCGGACATCGAGTGGGAGGAGAGCGGAGGGACGACGTAGATGGGGAGCGTTTAGCGGGCGGAGTGTATCACGGAGACGGGGCGGGGCGTATGGGTACGTACGGGATGATGGAGATGGCGAAGTGTGCAGGAGAGGATGTGGTTTACGGAGACGGGTTTGCTTGTAGGAGAGGGATGGGTGACGGAAAGAGAAGCGGTGCCCTGCAGTCTGTCTGACGGTGACTGGGAATAGTGTAGGAGTAGGTTAACGGAGTCGGGTTGTGATTTTGGAGAGGGAATGTGTTATGACGACGGGGAGGACTGTATTCGAGTTACAGTGCAGGGCCTGACTCTGTGTTGGTATCGTTGAGTGGTGAGATCCTACTGTGGTGCAGAGCCTGTCAGTCTGTCAGTGTCACGATGAGAGGCGTGTTCATGTCAGATGTGGGTTGTGGCTGTGACACCAAAACACTTTTAGTGTCGCATTGAAGAACGTCTCCGTGTCACACTGAGAGTTGCGTGTCTCGTTCATAGCTTATGCAAACGGTACTGTCCCTCTTGCAATCTAGTCTCACTAATATCTGCCGTGTCAGGCTCAGGGGCGTTGACCTCTGACCTGAGTGCATCGGCCTTTCAAACAATACTTCCTGCATTGAAACGTACGCAGCTCAGAACATGAGTCCCAGTAGGTTCAACCTTTTGCTTCTTGACTTTTACAGAAGTCTTAACAACATCTATCCCAACAACCACTCAACTATCTGTAATGACGTTCATGTTTAATTGTCCTTGCAACTATAATTTAAACCACCACTCTCCCATTTTATTGGCAAAAAATTACCCCTGGAATATTAGTTCCAATCCAGTTCAGGTGTACTTATGGGAGAGGAAATGAGCTGAGCAAGGCAGAGGCGGCGTGGCGCGGCTTCCAGCCAGGTGTCTGTACTGCCCCCCGGTGTTCGCTCGGCAGAAGACAATCTCTGTTGTGAACAATTGTAGATTACCGTGGCATTCAAAATGCCCAGGGGGTCTCAAGCTGCAGAGATGTGTATGTGTGATTGTGTGTGTGCAGAATGCGAAAATGTACTTACAGATTTCCTACATATGCTTGTTATCTTCATATTTTATCCATATTATGTGCGTTGCAACTCTAACACTTTAGCCTCGTTTTAAACTGAATGTCCTTTCTAAATTTGGCCACACCTGCACATACATACGTTTGCAGAACCGGCTCCTTTCATACCTAAAAAATGGCGACGAAAATGACCGCACCCGATCGAGGAATAACCATATATTTAACCATATAACCAGGCCATCTCGGCCCTTCTAGTCTGTGCCGACGCTTATGCTCACCTAGTCCCACTGGCCCGTACTCAGCCCATAACCCTCCCTTCCTTTCCTGTCCATATAACTATCCAATTTTTCTTTCAATGACAATACCGAAACTGCCTCTACCACTTTTACAGGAAACTGATTCCACACAGCAGCCCCTCTCTGCGTAAAGAATTTCCTCCTCGTGTTACCCTTAAACTTTTGCCCCCTAATTCTCAAATCATGTCCTCTTGTTTGAATATTCTCTACTCTCAAAGGAAATAGCCTATGTACGTCAACTCGATCTATCCCCCTCATTATATTAAATAACTCTATCGTCCACCCTCAACCTTGTGCGCTCCAAAGAATAAAGACCTAACTTGTTCAGCATTTCCCTGTAATTTAGGTGATGAAAACCAGGCAGAATTCTAGTAAATCTACACTGTACTCTTTCTACTCTGTTGATATATTTCCTTTAATTCGGCCTGACCAATGCATTGTACAATTTTAACATTACATCCAAATTCCTATACTCAATGCTCTGATTTATAAAGGCCAGCATACCAAAAGCTTTCTTTACCACCCTATCCACATGAGATTCCACCTTCAGGGAACTATGCACCAATATTCATAAATCAGTCTATTCTACTGCAATCATCAATGCCCTTCCATTTATGATGTATGTCCTGTGTGGATTATTCCTACCAAAATGCAGCACCTCACACTTATCAGCATTAAACTCCATCTGCCATCGTTCAGCCCACTCTTCTAACTGTCCTAAATCTCTCTGCAAACTTTGAAAACCTATCTCATTAGCAACAACGCCACCTAACTTAGTATCATCTGCATACTAACTAATCCAATTTACCACCCCATCATCCAGATCATTAATGTATGTGACAAACAGCATTGGACCCAATACAGATCCCTGAGGCACAACACTAATCACCGGCCTCCAAACTGAGATACAGTTCTCCACCACTACTCTCTGGCATCTCCCATCTAGCCACTGTTGAATTCATTTTACTACAAATGTACTTTAATGTTAATACCTAACGATTGAACCTTCCTAACTAAACTTCTGTTCGGAAGCTTGGCAAAGGCCTTACTGAAGTCCATATAGACAACATCAGCTGCGATGCCCTCGTCAACTGTCCTCGTAACCTCTGCAAAATATTTCGATAAGATTTGTCAAACATGGCCTTCCACGCACAAATCCATGCTGACTATTGCAAATCAGACCCTGTTTATCCAGATATTTATACATACCATCTTTAAGAATACTTTCCATTAATTTACCTACGACTGACGTGAAACTTACAGGCCTATAATTGCTAGGTTTACTCTTAGATCCGTGTTTAAACAATGTAGCCACATGATCAAAACGCCAATTCTGCGGCACCACCTCCGTTTCTAATGAAATTTGAAATATTTCTGTCAGAGCCCCTGCTATTTATACACCAAGGTCCCTCAAGGTCCTATGGAATATCCTAATAGGAGCCTGAGATTTATCCACTTTTATATTCCTTTAAATGTCAGTACTTCTTCCTCTTTAATTGTCATAGTTTCCGTAACTTCCTTGCTTGTTTCCCTGACCTTAAAAAATTCAATATCCTTCTCCTAAGTGAATACCAAAGAAAGGAAATTGTCCAAAATCTCCCCCATCTCTTTCGGTTCCACATATAGCTGTCCACTCTGGTTCTCTAAGTGTCAAATTTTATCCCTCAGTATCCCTATGCTGTTAATATAGCTGTAGAAACACTTCGGATTTATTTTCACCTTACTTGCCAATGCAATCTCGTATCTTCTTTTCGTTTTCCTAATTTCTTCCTTAAGATTCTACTGACATTCTTTATATCCCTCGAGCACCTCATTTACTCCATGCTGATTTTATTTATTATAGATCTCCCTCTTTTTCGAACCAAGTTTCCACTATCCCTAGAAAACCATGGCACTCTCAAATTTTTAATATTTCCTTTAAACGTGATAGGAACATAAAGATTCTGTTCCCTCAAAATTTCAACTTTAAATGACCACAATTTCCCTGTTACATCCTTCCCATAAAACTAAATGTCCCAATCCACTCCTTCTGCCTCCTTTCGCATCTCCTCAAAGTTAGCCTTCTTCAATCAAAAATCTCTACACTGGGTCCAGTCTTATCCTTCTCCATAATTGTATTGAAACTAATGCTATTGTGTTCCCTGGACCCGAAGTCCTCGCCAACACATACCTCCGTCACCTGACCTATCTCATTCCCGAACAGAGATCCAACACTACCCCTTCTGTAGTCGGTACCTCTATGTATTGCTGCAAAAAAACTATCCTGCATACATTTTACAAACTCCTAGCCATCCAACTCTTTTGCAGAATGAGCTTCCCAGTCTATGTGAGGAAAATTAAAATCTCCCACAAACACAACCTTGTGCTTACTACAAATATCTGCTATCTCTTTGCAAATTTGCTCCTCCAATTCTTGCTTCCCATTTGGTGGTCTATAACACAAGCCTATAAGTGTTACAACTCCTTTTCCATACCTCAATTCCAACAAAATAGTCTCCCTAGATGTGCCTTCTAATCTGTCCTGCCAAAGCACCGCTGTAATATTCCCTCGGACAAGCAATGCAACATCTCCTACTCTGCACCCTCCGATTCTATCACACCTGAAGCAACAAAATCCAGGAATATTTAGTTGCCAATCACGCCCCTCCTAGAAACATGTTTCACTAATAGCTACAACATCATATTTCCAGGTATCTATCCATGCTCTAATCTCGTTTCGTCCACAATACATTTTGTCTGCTCCCCTGACAAAGGCAAAGCTATCGATACAGCTCGCCACTTTTCACCCTCTTCCGTGCTGAGCCACAGAACCATACTCAGTGCCTGAGATCTGCCCGCTGAGACTTTCCCCTGGTTGGGCATTTGCACCTCTCTCCTCCCATCCGGAAGTATCCAAAGTGGTCTTCCTGCTATTGAGAGGATTGGCAAATAGTGGCCTCTGCAATGGCTCTGGCTGTTTAACCACTTTCACCATCCTGTTAAAGTGGTCAAATGAACTCGGGTAAAGGACGAACTGAAGGAATTTTAAATTAGGCAAGAAACGGTGTTGTACAGACTGTTGAGTCTCTAGGTTGATAATTCCCCGGGACCTGATGGTCTGCATACCAGGGTACTCAAAGAGGTGGTTTTAGACATTGTGGACGCATTGGTAATCATTTTACAATGTTCTACTAATTCAGGAATAATTCCTGCTGACTGGAGGGTGGCTAATGTCCCACTTTTCAAGAAAGGAGGGAGAGAGAAAACAGGGAATTATAGACCGGTTTGCCTGACGTCAGTGGTGGGAAAGATGCTGGAGTCAATTATAAAAGATGGAGTTACAACAGATTTGGATAGCCGAAGAAGGATCGGTCCGAGTCAGCATGGATTTACGAAGGGAAAATCATGGTGGACTGATCTGGAGTTTTTTTTGAGGATGTAACTATGAAAACGAACAAGGGAGAGCCAGTAGATGTAGTGTACCTGGACTTAGAGAAAGCTTTTGGTAAAGTCCCACATAGGAGATTAGTGGGCAAAATTAGGGCACATGGTATTGGGGGCAGAGTACTGAAATGGATGGAAAATTGGCTGGCTGACAGGAAACAAGGAATAGCGATTAACGGGTCCGTTTCGGAATTGCAGGCTGTGACAATTAGGGTACCGCCAGGTTCGATGCTGGACCTGAGCTGTTTACAATATACATTAACGAGTTATATGAAGGGATTAACAGTAACATCAGTAAATTTGCTGTTGACACAAAGTTGAGTGACAGAGTGAAATATCAGGAAGATGTTATGAGAATTCATGGTGACTTGGACAGGTTGGGTGAGTGGACAAATGTACGGCAGATGCAGTTTAATGTGAATAAATGTGAGGTTATCCACTTTGGTGGCAAAAACAGGAAGGCAGATTACTATTTAAATGGAGTCAAGTTAGTAAAAGGAGAAGTACAACGAGGTCCAGGTGTTCTTGTACATCAATCAAAGAAAGCAAGCATGCAGTTACAGCAGGCAGTGAAGAAAGCTAATGGCATGCTGGCATTTATAACAAGAGGTATTGAGTAAAGGAGTAAAGAGGTCCTTCTGCAGCTGTACGGGGCCCTGGCGAGACCCCACCTGGAGTATTGTGTGCAGTTTTGGTCTCCAAATTTGAGGTAGAACATCCTTGTTATTGAGAGAGAGAGCTGCGTAGGTTCAATAGGTTAATACCCGGAATGGCGGGACTGTCATAAGCTGAAAGACTGGTGCGACCGGGCTTGTATACACTAGAATTTAGAAGGATGAGAGGGTATCTGATTGAGACATATGAGATTATTAAGGGACTGGACACGCTGGAGACAGGAAACATTTTCCCGCTGATGGGTGAGACCAGGACTAGTGGCCACAGTTTACGAATAAGTGGTAGGACATTTAGAACTGAGATGTGGAAAAATCTTTTTCACCCAGAGAGTGGTGGATATGTGGAATGCTCGGCCCTAGATGGCAGTGGAGGCCAAGTCTCGGGATACATTCAAGAGAGAGTTAGATAGAGCTCTTATAGATAGCGAGGTAAAGGGATATGGACAGTGTGCAGGAACGGGGTACAGATTGTGTATGATCAGCCATGATCACAGTGAATGGCGATACTGCCTAGAAGGGCCGAATGGCCTACTGCTGCACATGTTGACTATTGACTATTGTCTGTCACCCAGTTTCCTGTACACCGTGGGTTTAAAAACCTCTCCATATGTCTTCCCTATCAACCCCTCAGCTTCCCGAATGATCCCGAGTTCATCCAGTACCAGTTCCAACGCTGTTACACAGAGTGTAACGGCGAGATGCGCGTGGGTAACATACTATGTGGTCGTTTAGCGTCCGGTCGGGGTTGTGTCCATGTCATGGTGAGGGGTGCGTAGGTGTCACAGTGTCAGCTGTCTGACTCCATCACTGCCTATGCTGTCTGTGAAGTGGCTGTTCTCTGTGTTTCGCAACCTATCGTCTAACAGCTTGATTTAACCCATCCCCTGATGAGTTTAAATGTGTCTTTTTGCCCCTCTCGCAGAGCAGTGAACGTAAATGACGGAACAGAACAGACCCTTTGGCCATGAATGTTGTGATATACCACTTGAGCTGAATCACTTCTGACTGCACAACAACCAACCCCCTGCATTCCCTGCACAGTAACATCCCTGTCAAAGAGGCACATGAACTCCTCTCTCGTTGAGTTTGTCAGTGAATCTCACGTGACTAGGAAAGCTACCTCGCAACTTTCAATACTTCCCGCTTCATCACGACTAATACAACGGAAACCGGGAATGTTGAGCTGACCCTCCTGCCCGCCCTGTAACGGCGTCTCACGAATGTCTACAATATCATAATGCCAGCGGATGACCCCTTCCCTGAGCCCGTCGGTCTTTCGTACAATACTTCTCGCATTGAAACGGAGGCAGCTCAGAACAAGAGTCCCAGCAGGCTCATCCTTTTGCTTCCTCACTTTGTCTGTGGTCTCAACAACATCTGCTCCAACAACCACTCCAACATCTGTTTTGACATTCTGTATTTCATACCCTGCATCGCTGGTTCAATCCCCACTCCTCCTCATCTTTAGTGACAGAATTTCCGGCTGGAATATCAGTTCCAGTCCAGTCCAGGTGGAAACCGTGTGATTTGCTCGGTGGCGGAGGAAATGACGGGGCTGCGCCACGTGGGGGCGCTGTGGCGCAGCCTCTGGGCAGGTATATGTGCTTCCCTCTAGTGTTCGCTCGGCAGAAGACAACCTCTGTTGGTGTCGAATCTAGATTTCGGTCGCATTCTGTGGACCACGGGCCTCAAGCTGCGTCGTGGCCTATTTTAAGCCTTATATATTAAAGCTTTTTTTTTGCACGTTTGGTCCTGGAGTAACGCTTATTTCAGCATTTCAGCCTATTCATGTAAGACTGAATGAAAATTCAACTAGGATAATATTGAAACAGGCCTCATACACTGGCCACACTTTCCTTCGAAGAGAACCCAATGTTCCAACTATCAGAAGCCCTCATTCACACCTCGACACTTTAGCCCCGTGTTAGTAGGTGTTGCCTTCCTATTTCTGGCCACATCAGCATGTACCGAACTTCGCCTACTCACCCTCCCACTTAATATTGCTGAGGTCCCGCTCAGAGTGGTAGTGTCCCCGACACTCGGGAGGCGACATACCATCCACGAATCCCCCTGTCACACACAGAACCCCTTTTCTAATTCCCTAACAAATAATGCCCTATCCCAGAGCGCGCCTCATCTCGCCCTCCCCCTTCCCTTCTAAACTACAGAGACCAAATCAGTGCCAGAGACCTGACCTGAGATACTTCCCTCTACTTGGTCATTTGGCCAGTCCCCCACCCAAAAGTATACAAAGTGGTAGACTTGCTATTGAAGGGGTGGGCGACAGAGGGCACTCTAACCTGGGCCTGTCTGTTGAACCGCTTTCATCCTTCTGACTGTCAGCCAGTTTCCTGTGAACTGCACATTGCGTCTAACCTCCTCCCAGTATAACCACCTCATCACACCTCAGCTTCCAAGCAAGAATGCCAATAATTCTAAATAAGGATCTGTGAGGCCACATTTGGAGAATTGTGAGCAAGTTGATATTTCTTATCGAACAAAGCATGTGGTTATATTGGAAAGGATTCAAAGGAGGTTCCCGAAATAAATTGCCTGTCGTATGAAGAACGTTTGATGTTGTGGACCTCGACTCGCGGGAACTCAGAATAATGAATAATGAAGGGTGCAAATTTAAAGATTTCAGATTGTGAAAGATCATGACAGAGTTGGTGTGAAGAGAATGGATCTAGGATCAGAAGACACAGCTTGAGAATGTAGAGATATATTTTAAAAAGGGGATAATAAGGAACTTCCTTCGCCAGATCGTGCTGAATCTGCGGAATTCCACGCCGCAGGCAGCCATGGACTACAAGCCATTCTGTATATGAAAGAGATAGTCTGAAAAATTCTTCATTATTGAAGGAATGAAGGCGGGAGTTTAGAACCAAGAGGACTATGAATCTGCCATGAAACGACCAGCAGACTCGATGTCCTAATTCTCCTCCCGCGTCGTATGGGTTTAATTGGGTTTAATTACTAGGTTATTGAGTGTCAGTAACTCAGAGGGTCTATTGTGGCCCAACGCGTTCACGCAAACGCTAAGAAGGTGTCATGTTTCCGCACGTGCATTTCCCAGAGTATAGTTAACAGTCACTTTTCTTCTAAAGATTCAGAGATATAATTTAGCAATGCCACAATTCCTTACGGACAGTCTATAGTTAAAACACTGAAGCAGAGCACAGTGCTCAATCTTAAGAGTCCCGTCTCCGGTCCAATTGCTTGAGATTTTGGCTTTGGTTGGCTTGGTGCTGTATTATATACTTCGATTCTGAGTCTTAATTCCAGACCTGACTCTACATTTGTGTTTCGTTACAGAGGGGATCACAGCTTTAGGAGTTTGAGGGGCTGTGCTCTCTCAGTGAAGATGAGGAATATTCTATGGGTGTTCGGTGGGGAACTTTCTGACTTGCCGCATCGCCGCCGGGAGTGGATGCTGCAACACACAGAAGAGTAACGGGCTACAGAGTGGTCCAGCCTCAGCTGCCACTCTGACGGTCACACCCCTCCCTACCATCGAGGACATTGTCAGGAGGCGATGCCTCGAGAAGTGAGTATTCTCTCCACTCGGGAGAAGCTCTCTGCTCGTTAACACAATCAGGGAGGAGTCGCAGGAGCCTGAAAACCCACACACAACGATTCATGAACATCTTCTCACCCTGCGCCATCACATCTTTGAACGCACAGGCACACACACGACATTTTTGCGGTGTTTATTAATGTTTGTAATTTACGTTAGCTCTACATATTTTTGCCGTACTGATGAAGTTAAAGAACAAATTGTATGCCGTATACATTTCAGGGCAAAAATCAAATAGCGATTCTGGTGAAAAATATTCGATAGGACAGGACACTGGGCACGCTGGCCTTCACCGGTCAGGACACTGAACACGGGAGTCGGGAGATCTCGCTGCAGAGGTACAAAGCGTCGGTGAGGCTTTATGCTTTAGGAAAAATGCCGCTGAACTGGAAAAAATAGTACATGGAGTTCTCTGGGATATTGCAGGAAATTGAGGGTTATGCAGAGAGGGAGGGAGTTTGGGACTTTATTCCCTGGATCAGTTTTGTAACCTTACAGAGTTACATAAACCCAACAGCGGCACAGACAGAGGAAATAGGCACACACTTTCACCTAGGGTTGAGTTCCCGAGCACCAGACGGTGAGACGTAAGTGGAAAGGAGAAAGTGGACATGATGAACACTGAGAGTTCAGAGAGACGGAGAGGGAAGGCAGAGGGAGGGGTAGAAAGAGGGTGTAGAGGGAGAAAAATGTGGGAAAATGTGGCAAAATGTTGGCATAGGGAGAGGACAAAGAGCCGGCGGAAAAACGGCGAGGCAGTAGGGGTTGGAGAATAACGGCACGGGTTGGAAATTGCCAAAAAGCTGGAGATCAAAGGGGACAGAGGTTTGTCGGTGTGTCATGGGGAGAATGGGGATGCGAGCACTGATGGAGAATGGGAAAGGAGGAAGGGACAGAAAAGGTGAGGAGGGAGTTCGAGAGGATGGAGCAGTGATAGTTGACGAAGAGAGAATGTGGAAACAGAGGGGAGGAAGTATGAGGCAATAAAAAAGGTAGGTAGAGGGAGCAGAAAGAGCGTGACGGGGGAATGGAGGGAAAGAAGTGGATGGTCGGGGAGAGGTGAAAGGGGGGTAGAGGGAGCAGAAAAAAGCGGGAGGAGGAAGTACGAGGTAATAATAAGATAGGTAAAAGGAGCAGAAATATCGGGACGGGAGAATTTTGGGAAAGAAGGGGATGGACGGGGAGAGAGGTGAAAGAGGGGGTAGAGGGATCAGAAGAAAGCGGGAGGATGAAGTACGAGGTAATGATAAGATAGGTAGAGGGAGCAGACAGAGCGGGACGGGGAAATGGAGGGGAAGAAGGGGATGCACGGGGAGAGAGGTGAAAGGGAGGTGGAGGGAGCAGAGAAAGCGGGACGGGGAAATGGAGGGAAAGAAGGGGTGGACGGGAAGAGAGGTGAATGAGGGGGTAGAGGGAGCAGAAGAAAGCGGGACGGGGAATGAAGGGGATGGACGGCGAGAGAGGTGAAAGGGAGGTGGAGGGAGCAGACAGAGCAGGACAGGGGAATGGAGTGAAAGAAGGGGATGGACGGCGAGAGAGGTGAAAGGGAGGTAGAGGGAGCAGAAAGAGAGGGACGGGGGAATGGAGGGAAAGAAGGGGATAGACAGCAAGAGAGGCTTGTCGGTTTCTGGTGGAGACAATATGATTGTGATAAGCAGAGGAATTAGTGTAGCAGGGAAAGGCAGAGAGGGTGGGCAGGGAATCTGGAATGATCGGGGAGTGAGAGTGAAAGGGAGACTGGGGACAGTCATTTGATTCACGTCGCCTCCACTGGCTGTTGACAGAGACCCTGGATCTTTTCAGGAATATGCGAGAACAAATTTGCCGACTTCTCGCAAATGAAAGGCCAATCAACATCGCAAGGGTACTTCCTTCCGAGTGAAGTCAGATCACACTGACTGCAAGGGGACGTTCCAGAGGACCCCTTGGACAGGAGACCGAAGCTCACATTCCTATTCAAGAGGGATAAACAAATTCAACAGAGACCAAACAGCTTCAGCAGAGAACTCGAGCCGTGACCGTCCCCAAGCTAATCCCATGATTTTGCTCTCTCCTAACAGACTGTGTCAGTACGCACACTCATCCCACGCAACTGCTCTTCACCACGGCCCGGTGCCGGTACCCAGACAGATAACACGGTCCCAATGTCTACCCGCAATCTGTCCCCAACGAAGGCACTGACCCAATGTCTCCCCACAGCCCCATATACCCCAAACTAATCCCACCGAACCGCTTCCTCAACACAGTCCTCTGTCAGTCCCCATACGAATCGAACATGCCCACCCTCTCCCCTCTGATCTGTTTCAGTCCGCGAACAACCCCCACTCTTCCACCGTCTAATCCACCTGCCCAGCTCTGTTCCCTCAGATCTACGTCATTTAGCAAACGAATCACTGTTTCTCCCTCGCCACACAGCCCGGCGACTATCTCCGAAATGATCCCACTGAACAGCGCTCTCCCACCGACATGGGTCATACCAAAATAATCCCTGTGTACTGAACTGTCCCCGCTGCCCCATGCCAGTTTCCGAAATAACCCACTGCCCTGTCCTTCGCCGGCAGACACTTGTCGTCCCCAAAATGTTCCCATTGTATCACCCTGCTCTCTACCCGCGTACAGTCTACAGACAAATCATAATGCCCCTCCCTTTCCCCACAAAACTACTTCAGTCCGTAAACGAATCCCATATAATCCCATCAGCACAATCTGCATACTCAACTCTCACCCCACACATCAGTCTAAATCTTACCCGTCTTCGCATTTTCCAATCCAGTACTCAAGGTTCTTGTACAAAAGATTGTTGTATACAAAGCTCTGAGGAATTACATTCATTTGATTAATGCCAAGAATCGAAATCAATGTAAGGAAATTCTCTCAGATGACTACAAAAGGAATCCGTGATGGGACGGTGTGGAGTGCGATTCAATCTGTGTCTGACCCCGGGAGTGTGTGATGGGACGGTGTGGAGGGAATTCACTCTGTGTCTGACCACGGCAGTGTGTGATGGGACGGTGTGAAGGGAGCTTCACTTTGTGTCTGACTACGGGAGTATTTGATGGGACGGTGTGGAGGGAGATTCACTCTGTGACTGACCACGGGAGTGTGTGATGGGACGGTGTGGAGGAAGGTTCACTTTGTGTCAGACCCCGGGAATGCGTGACGTCACGGCATGGAGGGAGAACCGTTCTGTGTCTGAACCCGGGAGTGTGTGAAGGGAAGATGTGGAGGTAGATTCACTCTGTGTCAGAGTGTGTGTGTGTGTGTGTGTGTGCTGGGAGTGTATGTTGTGTGTTCAATCTGTGCCTGAATCGGAGAGTGTGTGATGATTCCTGCGATATTGTGGGATCTTCCCGTTCTGTGACACATACCGCTTCATCCCTTGAATTGATTTCCAGCAGCCTTGAATCACGGTTTGAACATTCTTGTATCGCTTTTTGGAAAGATGCTTTAAACCTGGATACGTAATAACAACGGTCTTTATTTGTGACCCAGTCCTTGGAACTGTTTTGCTCTGTAAATCACGAACAAGGAACAGTGAGACACAGAGTGAATCTCCCTGCACATTTTCCCATCACACACATCCGGGTGGATGCACATAGTGAATTTCAGGCCATGCTGTCCCGTTACGTTCACCTGAGGTCAGTCACAGAGGGAATTTTCCCGCCCCCAACATCGTCCCATCGCACATTAACAGGATAAGGCACAGTGAATTCCTCCCCAAACCATCCATCATACACTCGCGGTGTCAAGACGCAGAGTGAATCTCGTACCACACTGTCCTATCGCACACGCCCGGGGAGAGACACAGAATGAAGTTCCCTCCACAACGTCCCGTCACAGATTCACAGGATCAGGCATAGAGTGAAGTTTCCTCTACATCATCTATCACAGACTCTCCAGTCAGGCACAGATTCAGGCTTCCGCTACCACGTCCCCGAAACACTCACGGAGTCAGACAGAATGTGAGGCTCGATCCACAGCAACCCATCACACAACCGGTGTGTCAGAAACAGAGCGATGCTACCCCCACACCGTCCCAACAGTCTCTGGTTTGGACCCAGAATTAAGTTCCCTCCAAACTCTCCTATCGTGCACCCCCGGTATCAGACTCAGTGGGAATCAATCTCTCTCTCTCTCTCTCTCTCTCTCTCTCTCTCTCTCTCTCTCCCTCCCTCCCCTCCACAGCGTCCCATCACACATCACACATTTGCGGAGTGAGACACAGAGCTCGGCGACTGTGACAGTGTCCATTCACACACTCCAGAGATCAGACACAGTGTAGCTCCTTCAGCACCGTCCGATTACTGACACCCGGAGAAAGACACGGAGTGAAGACAGTAATTAGGGTTCCATCCAAAATGTCACGTCGCACATTTTCGGAGACAGACAAAGAATGAAACTCTTGTCTCACGGTTCCTTCATACACTCCCAGCGTCAACCACAGAGTGAAGCTCACCCCACACCGCCCCTCACACATTCCCTACGTCAGAGATCAGAATTAAGATCGCTCCACAAAGTCCAGTCACACAAGGCCTTGTTCAGACACATTGTGAATCTCCCTCCTTACGTCACCTTACTTCCATCTGCACGCTCCCATCACACAGTCCTGGAATCAAATACAGTCCCTCTCTCTCCACGGTCCCACCACATAATCCCGAATTCAGACACAGAGTAAAGCCCCCGCTGCACCGTCCCGTCACACACTCCCGGATTGAGAGTGAAGCTCTCTCTCCACGGTGGATAACGCACTTCAGGGGTCAGACATGGGGTGAATCTCTCTGTGCACTGTCCGATCACACAATCCCGCTGTCAGGCACAGAGTGAAGCTGGATCCATACTGTCCCGTCAGATATTCCCAGAGTAAGACATAGACTGAATCACACTCCCTACCATAACCATACACTCCCGATGTCAAGCACAGAATGACGCTTCTTCTCTCCATGCTTGCTCTGTGATGAGGAGCGGGTGAAAGAAGGGGATGGTGCCTCACCTCTTCTGCTGGTCAAAAATTCACAGAATTGAGCTTTGGTTTCGTTGACAGATCTGTACTTCGTTTCCATCTCAGTGCACTGGTGACGGAGATCGCTCTGCATTCCTTTAAGAAGGGACAGATTACAGTTGAGTGCAGAAAGCTTGGATTGCAGGGTTGAGTTCAACTCATGGTAGTTTCGGTCGGAGGTGACATTAGACTGAAGAATCTGCGATACTGAGAGAGATGGTGAAGGATGTTTCGCGTTTGCAGTGACACGTGAGTCAGCATCGCGCTACCGCACGGGTCACAGAGAGTTTTATGTCAGTGTGACGGTGAAGGGTGTCCCAGTAAAGGAGGAGAAAATGGCGGCGCGACGCAGCGCGCGCGGCCTTTCTGGAGATGGATATCTGTTACTTGTTAAGTAGGGATCCGAGCACAATCCTGATTTGATGGAGACAGACGTGAGAGGCGGAGGAACATCTGGAGAATCTTCTGAAATGCCCGCTTCGCTGCCGCTGCTACCGTGCGGTCCGGAATCTCCGGAGGAGAAGGCCTCCGAGACCTCGGCTTTGCTTGTTTCGGCGGCCGGGACGAGGTCGACAGTGAATGTCGTGTGGGTGTCAGGACGAGTCTTGACTGTGTTACGGTTCAGGCCGTGTTTTTATCACGGTTAGGGGTGTGTCCGTGTTATGGTGATGGGATTTAATCGGTGTTAGGTAAGGGCCGTGTCGGTGTCGCTGTGGTGTTTTACAATAACAGTTTATTCCACTCTCTTTATTTACGGTCTGACTCCACATGGAGCCGTTTCCACTCACCATGGATCGAGAGCCGGACCACTATCACGATGAGGGCGGATGTAACTAGGCAGAGTAGGCAGACAAGACGGTACGGTCTATTTCCGATCTTCACTTTCGACTGCTGGTCATGCGCACCTGCGGAGAGACCATAAGACCATGAGACCATAAGATATAATGGCAGAAAGAGGCCATTCGGGCCATCGCGTCTGACCCGCCATTCAATCATGGGCTGATCCAATACTTCCAGTCATCTCCACTCCGCTGCCTTCTCCCCATACCCTTTGCTGTCCGGGCAAATCAAGAGCGTACATCACTCTCTGCCCTAAATACATCTAATGACTTGATTCCACAGATTTAACAGCCTCTGACGGAAGTAATTTCTCCGGATCTCAGTTCTAAAAGGGAGTTCATCAATCCGGAAGTGGTGCCCACTTGTCCCAGAATCGCTGAACATTGGAAATAACATTTTCCATATCTAACCTGTTCAGGCCTTTCAACATTCGCTAACTCTCTATGAGATGCCCCCTCATCCTCCAGAACTCCGGGGAATAGAAGCCGAGCTGCCCGGTTTTCCTCAGACAGTACCGCTTTCATTTCTTGAATCTTCCTGGTGAATCTTCTCCGAACCCTCTCCAATGTCAGTATATCTTGTCTAAAACAAGTAGCCCAAAATTGCGCTCGATACTCTAAGTGTGGTCTCACGAGTGTCTTTTGGTGACTCAACATCACATCTCTGGTCTTATATTCTATACATCTAAAAATTAATGTCAACATTTCCTTCGCTTTCTTCACCACCAACTCAACCTGGAGGTTAACCTTTAGGGTCTGTTGCACAATGACTCCCAAATCTGTTTTGACTCTGCATTTTGAATTCTCTCACTATCTAGATAATTGTCTGCTTGTTTATTTCATCCACCAACGTGCATCACCATACATTTTCCAATATTGTACTGCATTTGCCACTTTTTTGCCCATTCCCCTAAACTATCTAAGGTTCTCTGCAGGCTCTCTGTTTCCTCAACGCTACCCGTTCCTTCACATATCGTTGTATCATCCACTAATTTTTCCACAAATCCCTGAATCCCATGGTCCAAGTCATTGACAACCATCATAGAAATCTGCGGTCCCAACAACGAGCCCTGTGGAGCTCCGCTGGTAACCGGCTGCTAGCCAGAATCATTTCCCTTTAGTCCCACTCTCTCTTTTCTGCCGATCAGCCAATGCTATAGGGAGTGCGCAGTTTAGTGGGATATGACAGGAGACAGACACGAAGATTTGGGTAGAGAGAAAAGCAACAGGATTAATCTGGGCCCGGCACAGGGCTGAGAGAAGGGTGTGGAATATTGGGATACATTTCGGAACAGTCATAAATCAGTTTGGAGACGATAGGACAATGGGGTTTGTTCGGAGACTGAAATTGATCTGAGGGGAGAGGGAGCGCCTGTTCATTTCGCATTTTTCTGCTTAATCCCTTTGAGCTACACCTTGTCCATATCCCTCCACATACCTTTCATCTATGTATCTGTTCGTTTTTTTTTAATTTTAATTGTGAGCCCGCATTTACCACTTCATCTGGCAGCCCACTCCACACTCCCACCGCTCTCTGGGAGAAGAAGCCCCCACCCCAATTTTCCCCTTAAATTTCCGCCTTCATCCATAACACGTACTCTGCTTTTTTTCTCCCCTAGCCTTACTTGAAAAGTCTGTTTGTATGCATTCTATCTATACCCATCATAATTTTATATACCTCTGCCATGTCTCCCCTCATTATACAATTTCATCTTCATCACTTATATACATCATAGTCAGTAGCTCCCAGAGAAGTGGTTGAGTTAGATGAATTAGAAATCTGAAAATCGTGGGCGAATGACTCCTGACTCTTCCAGAATAGCGTCACTATTGTGAACTCTGACCTGTTTGTGCAGTCGTTGGCATCCGTCCGGGTCCCGAGGCAATGGGAGGAACCTCGTCCTCATCCATGAAGGGTTCGTCTCTCCGAAATTTCAGCTCCGTGTATGTGGAGGTCAGGCTGTCTGGGAAAGAGAGTCGGGCAGGCATATCAGGGAGGGAATCAGACAGGGATAGAGAATGAGAGAGAAAGGGTAAGCAAGGGGCAGAGGGGGCCTGGGTGAGAGCGGGACAAATGGTGTGGGGGAGAGAGAGGAGAATGAAGAGGTGTGTGAAAGCGATAGACAGGGACTTGCAGAGAGCCATGGGGCAATAGGCGGGAAAATACGACAACAAACGAGAAGATGAGAAAGAGGAGAGATTGAGAGATGACGGGGAGGGGTGAGTGTGACGGGAGAGAGTACCGAAAGACAGGAACAGTGAGAGGGGAGTGAAACGTGCGAGACAGAGCGAAACAGATGGTGAATGAAAACGGAGAGAGTGCAGAGAGCAATGGGAAAGAGAGAGAAGAGAACCAGCGAGAGGGGAAATGGCGAGGAGAGACAACATTGGAGAAATGGATATAGAGGTGGATAGGGGCTAGAGGAGGGCATGAAAGGCAGATGGGCGGCAAACCTAGGGACAGTGGTAGATAGAACGGGTATAGCTCGGGAGGGGATGACAGTGAGAGGAAAGGGTGATGATCAAGGGACAATGGGAGACAAAGGGGAACGATTTTGAGAGAAGGACAGGGTGGTAAAGGGAGAGAGGATAGAGAGAGGAGATGGAGTGAGAGGAGGGTATACAAGGGAGAGGAAGGAAGAGTGTGAGGTTAGAAAAGTGAGTGAGAGTTTTAAGTTTTATACTGTGCCCCCTCCTCACCGTCTCTCCCACTGACCCTACTCAGAACCCCGACAGATATAGAAAATAGGTGCAGAAGTAGACCATTCGGCCCCTCGAGTCTGCACCGCCATTCTGAGATCATGGCTGATCATTCACTATCAATACCCAGTCCCTGCCTTGTCCCCATATCCCTTGATTCCCCTATCCATCAGATATCTATCCAGCTCCTTCTTGATATGTCACAGACAGGAGAGTCCCAGTGGAATGCAATAGACACCGATCACATCACGAGAGCAGAACAGGGTAAACCAGTGACAGAATGCTGAAAGTGCAGTTCAGGCAGTCCATAAGGGGCAAGGGCGACGGCGAGTTAAACTTTGCGGTCAAGAATACATCTTATCGGAATTGTGGACTGTTCAAATGTCTGATAACAGCGGGGTAGAACCTGTCTTTGAGCGTGCTGCAATGTGCTTTCGCATCTTCCACCGATAGGAGGGAATGGGGTGTAAGAGAATTATCCAGGCTGGCTGTCTGCTTCAGCGGAAAGTGAAAAGCGAGTCCGGGGAGGTGAGGCTGATACCCCGGATGTGCGGAGATTTGTTCACGAATCTCTGCACTTCCCTCAGTTCACAGAGGGAGTAGTTTCCCTCAAAGCCGAGCTGGATCGGGGACGTCACGTGATGACGTAGGTTCGAGACATGGAAATCCAGCTCTTCCGTAAAACATCAGTAAATTAATGTTTAAGTGAAGAAAAGTTAGTAAATACTTTTTAAAAGTTACTTATAAACTTCTCCGGATTGTTTCAAACTATGTCTCAAAAACGGAAGACGAAGAAAACTATTACCTTGAAGACAACGCAAGTTGGAACAGAATCAAGGCCCGCCGCTACAGAAGAACATCGAGCTCAAGTACATTATACCTCCGGCGATACAAAACAGGAAACTGTGGCAATATCAACCATTTCTAAAGAAAAAGATCAACAAGAATTGCGCAAACGTGAAAGAAGCAGCATGCGCAACCACGAGCAACTTGGACAACAAATCCCAGATAAGACTAAAACCGGAAGTTGAAGTGAATCTGCGGTAGATTCAGATTCTCTGGAAAAATCATGCGAAGATGGAGGTAAAAGTTTTTTATGGAAATATAGAAAAATGTTTGATGCAAATAATGTGTAAATTAGAAAAATTAAACTTATTAAAAGCAATAAAAATGATATTAAATATATCAAGATTATATTTGACAAAATTATTAAAAGACAGGACAAAATGGAGAAGAGAATTACAGACTTGGAATTAACAACAGAAGACATTGTTGAAGGAATGAACAAAATGGACGATAATATTTCTGCCTGGACATCAGAAATAAAACAGTTATTGAAAAAAGTCGATATGCTTGAAAAATTTAGCAGACGAAACAATATTAAGATTGTTGGACTTAAAGAATATGTAGAAGAAGAATATCCGATAAATTTTTTTTTTAAAATGGTGTACGGAAAACTTGGAAATGGAAGAAGTATCCCAGTTAATTGAAATTGAAAGGACTCATCGATCCTTAAGATCAAAACTTCAAATTTATCAAAATCCACGATCATTTTTGAGAAAATGCTTATGATATCAAGATAAAGATCCTGACGGTGGCTGCCCAATGAGCCAAAAAGAGAAAAGAGCCATTGATGATAAAAGGGAAAGCAGTTCGTTTCTATCCTGATAGAAGTTATAGCCTTTTGAAGAGAAAGAAGTAATTTAACCCAGCGAAAAATGCTTCATGGGAAAAGGATTATAAATTCATAATGCGTCATTCGGCAACACCGATAATTTTTTGAAGAATGGGAAAAGAAGTTTTTTTTTTACCGATTATCGAGATGCGGAAGAGTTCGCACAAAAACTCCCAAATATTCACTAACCACACTCAAAGGTTTCAAAGCGAAACGGATGGAAGATGAAGACAGGGAAAGTTAATGGAATTGATGGATATTTAAGGACAGAATAATATTTAAATTTATTTAAATTATATGATACATCTGTGAAAGGTAAAACATTTGAGAAGTATTAATTGAGAGTAGTGATATTATTTTTTTCTTCTCATATGTACATACACTTCTATTTTGCGGGGGAGCTGGGGGAGCATCGGATCGATTGCTACGGGATTCACGTGGTAATCATGGCGATTGTCATGACCCGTACAACAAAGGCGGGTAATGTTATGTTTTCTTTACCCACAACATTAGTAGGGGGGGTGTATATTGTATTTTTATATAATCTATTTTTCTTCTATCTTTCTTTCTTTGCCTGGATAATCGATGGGGACACACATAGAAACACGAAGAATTTTAAAAAGACTCCCCAAAGTACCACGAAAGTTGAAACATTAGGTATTATTATAGATTGGAGTAACACAATTAAAAACTGTCTAATTTACTGAATTATTAAAGTTTTAATGTTAATGGGCTTAATGGAGCAGTGAAAAGAAAAAATAATTTTAACATATTTTAAGAAAATGAAAATAGATATAGCTTTTTTTTTACAAGAAACACACTTAACAGAGATAGAACATCAGAAATTTAAAAAAAAAAGATTGGGTTGGAAATGTTATTGCAGCTTCATTTAACTCAAAGGCGAGAGGAGTTGCAATTTTGGTTAATAAAACTTTACCGATTAAAATACAGAATGTATTAATTGATTCGACGGGCAGACTTGTAATTATACATTGCCAATTTTTTTCAGAACAATGGACTCATGAATATTTATGCACCAATATTTATGATGTAAAATTTATACAAGACGTCTTTTTGAATTTGGCTGACGCACATGACAAAATATTATTAGCTGGAGATTTTAACTTTTGTCTTGATCCAGTTTTAGATAGATCAACAAAGGTTGTTATAAAATCAAAAGTAGCAAAATTAACTTTATCATTGATGAACGATTTTAATTTGATTGATATATGGAGAAGAATTAACCCAATAGAAAGAGGTTATTCATTTTATTCAAATAGACATAAAACTTATTCAAGGATAGATTTTTTTCCTATAAACAACGAATATTCAAGACAGAGTGAAAAATATGCAATATAAAGCGAGAATATTGTCAGATCATTCTCCTTTGTTAATGACAATGATAATGATAGATAAAGATGTATCGATTTATAGATGGAGATTTAATTTAATATTATTAAAACATTAACATGGCGATTTTATGAAAAAGCAGACAGTTCTTTTAGATACAAATTCACATTCAGTTGATTATAAATTCATATTGTGGGAAGCAATGAAGGCATATTTAAGAGGCCAGATAATGTTACACTTTTAAAGTTAAGAAAGAATATTTGATAGAAATTGATCAATTGGAAAAGGAGATTACAAAATTAGAAAAAGAATCTCATAGATGTATGACAGAAGAAAAACGAAGACAAATTGTTAACAAGAAGTTACATTATAATAGACTTCAGACCCATCGAACAGAAAAAAACAATTATGAGAACTAAACAGAGATAATATGAACTAGGTGAAAGATCACATAAGGTTCTTGCTTGGCAGTTAAAAACAGACCAGACTTCTAAAACAATAAATGCAATTAGAACAAAATTAAATATAATTACTTACAAACCTTTAGAAATTATTGAAACTTTTAGGAATTTTTATACCGAACTGTATTAATCAGAATCACAAAATGATAATGTCAGGATAGAAAGATTTTTATCACGAATGTCTCTTCGAAAATTGACATCGGAAGAACAGAAGGGATTAGAAATGCCTCTCACATTAAAAGAGGTCGAAGAACCCAGGAGAAGATGGTTTTCCGACCGAATTTTTTTTAAAAAAGTTTAAATATTTATTAATTCCTCCTTTTATGGAGTTAATATATCAAGGGGAAAAAAACACATGAACTTCCAGAATCTTCTTCGACAGCTATCTTAATAGTATTGCCACAAAAAGATAGATATCTTTTAAAGTCAACATCTTATGGACCCATTTCTTTGTTAAACACTGACGGTAAAATAATAGCAGAAAATATATCTGGAAGATTATCTAAATACTTTCCAAAATTAATACATATGGATCAAACAGGGTTTATCAAAAACAGACATTCGATAGATAATGTAACCCGTTTACTTAGTATAATTAATTTGGCACAAAAGAGGGAGGAAATCAGTGCGCAGTTGCGTTAGATGCAGGAAAAGCATTTGATAGATTGGAATGTGATTTTTTTAATTTAAGGTATGGGAAAATATGGATTAGTATCCTTTATAAAATGGATTAAAACCTTAAATAATAATCCCAAAGCTAAAGTAGTAACAAATGTTCAAATTTCAACAACATTTCAGTTAACCAGGTCAAATAGGCAAGGTTGTCCATTGTCACCTGCTTTATTTGTGTTGGAGATTGAACCATTAGCTGAATTAATTAAATTGGATCCAGATATTAAGGGTTTCACAGTTAATTAGGAGGAATACAAGATTAACTTATTTGCTGACGACGTTCTGCTTTATTTAACAAACCCATTCAACTCGCTGCGTAAATTATCTGCTGGATTTGAAGAATATGGGAAAATATCAGGCTACAAAATAAATTAGAATAAAATCGAAATTTTACCTCTTACTAAAGGAGATTATAGACTATGTCGATTAATAACTCAATTTAGATGGCCGATAAATGGTAAAACATTTTTAGTAATAAGGGTTTATAATGATATAAAGAACATATGAATTAAATAATTTACCATTATGGAAAATAATTCAAGAAGATCTTGATAAATGGAAGATATTACCAATGTCATTAGTAGGTAGAGTAAATGCCGTAAAAATGAATATATTTCCTAGATTGCAATACTTATTCCAAACACTACCAATACAACTACTCCACAAGTTTTTTTTTTAAGAGTTAAATAAATATGTGAGGAAGTTCCTTTGGAAGGGTAACATGTCAAGAATATCGTTGGAAAAATTGACATGGAAATATATCTAGGAGGGTTACAACTTCCAAGCTTTAAGAATTATTATAGAGCAAATCAACTTAAAGATAAACAGGCATGGATTAGAATAGAACTGCATAAAATAGGAGAAAATACACCAGAATATTTTATATATAAGTGGGAATCTAAGAGAATACGGGAAAAGAAAGAATCCCCTATATTAAAACATTTGATTGATCTATGGAATAAAATAAATGTGATGATGTGATAAGGAATTCTTTATCAGCAAAGAGACCTTTAACTCAAAATATACTTATTCCTTTTACAATGGATAATCAACTTTTATTCAACTGTTTTCAAACAGAGATTAGATATATAGGAGATTGTTTTGAAGTAGGTATATTAATGTCATTTGATTAATTATAGAATAAATACAAAATATCAACCAGGGGAGGAAGTGCTGGAGGAGAGAGAGATTGAGAGGAGGGTGGTCTGGAGGGATGAGAGCGGCTGAGGCGGGGAAGCAGTGAGAGTGGGGAGAAACAGAAGAAGGGAGAGTGAGGGGAGAGAGGGTTTGGCGGAGAGAGAATCGTGAGTGACGGGAGGGAAAGGGGTATCACTGAAAGAAGGGGAGGGCAAGAAGTGGAAGACAATGTAGAGAGAGGGGTAGAAATGGAGATGGTGGATTTTTGGAGGGAATCAATTTGGCTTCACTCTCGAGCTTTCTCTTTTGTCTTCTATTCACTCTTTCGGGCGGATAAATTGCATTTACTGTAAGAGAGGTTTAGAACCAACCGCAACATCCTGTTTATTCAGGCCCTCTGTGCATATATTTAGATATTGATGTTTAAAGAAAGCCAACAGACGCTGAGCGGTGTTTGAGGTTTGACTCTCTTCACCCATTGTAATTGGGGTTTTCAGTATTTCAGAGAAGTATTGAAAGCGTGCGGCTACACTGACTTGGCCGGCATACAGGCAGCAAAAAATAAAAATAGCAGTGACGTCAGCCCCGCAGACGGAGTTCTGGAGCTCTCTCAAAAACCCTCCATCGCCTTCTGTCTATCATTTTCTCTTTCTGCGTCCCCCACTTTCCCTTCACTATCTCCCTATTTCTAACCCATGAATGCGTAAGCGATCTTGAAGTAAAGGAGCCATTAGGAGGTAGTGACCACAATAAGATGTTTTTATCTGCAATTTGAGAAGGAGAAGGGCGGCTCGGAGGTGTCAGTGTTGCAGTTGAACAAAGGAGACTATGTATCCCTGAGGGAGGAGCTGGGAAAAGTTAAATGGACGGATATCCTAGCAGAAAAGACAGTGGAACAGCAAAGGCGGGTATTCTTGGGAATAATGCACAATGTGCAAAATGATTTCATCCCCGGAGAAGGAAGGAATCAAAGGGGGGAAAGGGGCACAGTGGTTGACAAAGGAAGTCACAGATTGCATAGCATTAAAAAGAAGGAAGTATGACAGAGCTAAGGTGAGTGGGAGGATAGATGAATTGGAAGTTTTTAAGGAACAACAGAACTTAAGTAAAAAGGCAATACGGGGAGAAAAAATGAGATACGAACGCAAGCTCGCCAGGAATATAAAGGAGGATAGCAAAAGTTTTTTTAGCAATGTGTAGTGAAAGAAGATAGGTAAGAACAATGATGGGCCCTTGAAGAAAGATTTGGGTGAAATTGTTTAGAGAAACAGAGAAATGGCAGAAGAATTTAATTAGTACTTTAGATCTGTCTTCACTAGGGAACACACAAGCAATCTTCCCGATGTATGGATGGGCCAAGAACATAGGGTAACAGAGGAAATGAAACAAATTGACATCACGAAGGACACGGTGATGAGTAGACTGACGGGACTGAAGGCTAACACATCCCCAGGTCCAGATGGTCTGCATCCGAGGGTACCAAAGGAGTTGTCTCTGGAATTTGCGGATGCATTGGTAATCATTTTTCAATGTTCTTTAGATTCATGATCAGTTCCTGAGGATTGGAGAATGGCTAATGTTATCCCACTTTTTTAAGAAAAAGGAAGGGAGAAAAGAGAGAACTGTCTTCCAGTCAGCCCAACATCAGTAGTGGGGAAGATGCTAGAGTCCATTATTAAAGATGAAATAGTGGCAAATCTGGATAGCAGTGATAGGATTGGGCCGAGCCAGCATGGATTTACCAAGGGCAAATCATCCTTGACTAATCTATTGGAGTTTTTTGAGGATGTAACCAGGAAGTTAGACAAGAGAGATCCAGTGGATGTTGTGTACCTCGATTTTCAGAAGGCATTTGATAAGGTCCTACATATGTGAGTGTTGGGTAAAATCATGGCATTAGGGAGAAGATATTGACATGTATAGGAAACTGGTGGGAGATAGAAAGCAAAGGGTAACGGTGAATGGGTGTGTCTCGGAATGGCAGGTTGTGACTAGTGGGGTGCCAGAGGGTTCGGTATTGGGACCACAACTGTTTACTATTTCCATCAGCTATTTAGATGAAGGCATTGAGAATAACATCAAAAAGTTTGCTGATGATAGTAAGCTGGGTGGCAGTGTGACATGTGATGAGGATGTTGGGAGAACGCCGGGTGACTTGGATAGGCTGAGTGAGTGGGCAGATACTCGGCAGATCACGTTTAATGTGAATAAGTGTGAGGTTATGCACTTTGGGAGTAAGAACAGGAAGTCAGATTTTAATCTGAGCGGTGTAGAGTTAGTTAAGGGAGAAATACAAAGAGATCTCGGAGTCCTTGTTCATCAGTCACTGAAGGTGAATGTGCAAGTGCAGCAGGCAGTGAAGAAGGCTAATGGAATGTTGGCGTTTATTACAAAGGGAATTGAGTACAACAGCAAGGCAATCTTTTTGTATTTGTACAGAGCGCTGGTGAGACCACAACTAGACAATTTTGCACAGTTTTGGTCTCCAGGGTTAAGCAAGGACATCTTGGCTGCAGAGGAAGTGCAGCGTAGATTCACAAGGTCCGGACTGTATTACCCAGAGGTTAGAGAGACTGGGCTTGTACACGCTGGAATTAAGCAGATTGAGAGGGGATCTGATTGCAACATATAAGATTATAAGAGATTGGACAAGATAGAGGCAGTAAATATGTTCCAGATACTGGGCGAGTCCAGAACCAGAGGGCAAGTTTCGAGAATAAGGGGTAGGTCATTTAGGACAGTGTTAAGGAAACACTTCTTCTCACAGAGAGTTGTGAGGGAGTGGAATGCACTGCCTCAGAAGGCAGTGTAGGCCAGTTCTCTGGATGCTTTAATGAAGGAGATAGATAGGTATCTCTATGGATAGGGGAATCGAGGGAGATGGTGAAAAGGCAGGAGCCGGGCATTGATAGAAGATGATCAGCCATGATCTCAGAATGGCGGTGCAGGCTCGAATGGCCGAAAGGTCTACTTCTGCTCCTATTGTCTATTGCCTATTGTCTATTGAATGCCTCTAACCTGCTTCAATTTCGCTCCTCTCTCATGCACTCACCTTTTTTCCTCTACTCCCTCTCTTTCCTCAGCTATTCTATCTCACTGCCCTCCTCACGAAGCTTTCTCTTTCTGTCTCCCCACCCTCTCTATCCACCTTCTCCCTTCCCATTCTCTCCCACTCATAGTGAAAGTTCACTGGACTGAAATGTGACCGAGCCGTCTCTACCGTTTCCGTGAATGACGCCACTCACTGGACAGTGGGGATTAGTTATTTCATCCACAGTAAGTAAGCGGGGGCTTCGGTGATGGGAGTGAGGGTAGTGGATAAACTGGTGGCGGTGTGGAAGGAGATGTGTAGTGTCTGTGTCTGGATAAGAGAGAGAGAGAGAGAGAGAGAGAGAGAGAGAGAGAGAGAGAGAGAGAGAGAGAGAGAGTGGAGTGTGTTTGTCTAGCTGTCAAGCCAAATGAGTATCCACTGGGACTGTGTTTTGAAATCAACAGGACTATTTGATGGGAGTGTGCATGCGGAGCTTCACTCTGTCTCTAACCCGCCAAGTCTGTTTGATCAGCCGGTTCGTAGGGATATTTACTTTACACCTGACGCCTGGAATGTGTGATGGGCCGGTGTGAAAGGATGGGCCGAAGCAACATTGTTCTAACTCTGTTTCAAAGCTTCTTGAAATAAATTCAAAAGAGCAGGAGTAATGTGTCATATATCCACACCAGAGTGAAGCACCCTCCACTCCATCCGATTTCATATATCGGGGTCAGACACCCAGATCAGCTCCGTCCACACCGTCCTACCACATTCTCTCGGGCTCATTCACAGATTGAATCTGCCTCTACACCATCCCATCACACACTCCCACAGTCATACACAGAGTGACGTCCCCTCCACACCGTCCCGTTACACACTTGCAAGGTCAGACCTGGAGTGAAGCTCTCCTGAGCATCACACTCCTCCAGATTGGAAATATAGTGAAGCTCCGTCCACTGAGTCCCAGCGCGCAGTCCAGGAGTCAGACACAGAGTTAAATCGACGCTTCACAGTACGATAACTCCCTGCCTCTCACCAGTCAGCAGTTGCTGTAGAGTTTCACCGGTAATAAGTGTGTGTGCGACCAGAGGCTGAACAGTGTACGGACGGGAAGCTGAGGGAGGGCTGTGAAGGGGTATTGAGTTTGCAGTCACTGGGAGAAAGGGGTGAGAATCCAAACAACCGTCCGGTACATAAAGAGAATCAGAGAAACTGAGAACAGAGAGATTGATATCCAGTTTAAAATGCAGAATTAACACCAAAGGTGTGGAGGGACCTTGACCATATAACTGACCCCGAGTGTATGATGGGATCATGTGGAGGGAGATTTTTCCTGTGTCTTATCCCGGGATTGTGCGATTAGACGGTGTGGAGGGAGATTCACAATGTGTCTGACACAGGGAGTGTGTAATGGAACAATGTGGAGGGAGGTACATAGAAACATAGAACACTACAGCACTGTAAAGGACCTTCAGCCCTCCATGTTATGCCGATCCATCTAATCCTTAAGAAAAGTACTGAACCTTTAATCAGGTGACCAGAATTGAACACAATACTCTAAGTGCGATCTCACCGTTGTTTTGTACAGTTGTAACATGAGCTCTCTACACTAGAACTCAATCCCCCAATGAATGAAGCCTGGCATCCCATAGCAAGAATGTAGAAGCTATGGAGAGGGTGTCCAGGAGATTTACCAGTTTGTTGCCTGGATTGGAGAACAGGTCATATGAAGAAATGTTAGCAGAGCTGGGACTTTCTATTTGGAGCGGAGAAGAATAAGAAGGGTCTTGATAGAGGTCTACAAGGTTATGAGAGGCATAGATCGGGTGGATAGACAGTACCTGTTGCCCAAGGAACTAACAGCAAACACAACATTGCATATGTACAAAATTAAGGGAGGGAAGCTTAGGGGAGGCATCAGGGGTAAGTTTTTTACACAGAGAGTGGTGAGTGCCTGGAATCACTTGCCAGGGATGTTGGTGGAGGCTAAAACATTATGGGTAGTTAAGAGCTTCTTGGGCAGGCACATGGATAAAAGAAAAATGGAGGGTTATGGAGTAGTGTTGGTTTAGCACTTCTTAACTATCCTATCAACCAGTGCGGCGACCTTGAGGGATGTACGGATTTGAACCCAAAAGAACCTTTGTTCATCCACATTCTTAATTAACTGACCATTAATCCTGTACTCGGTCTTCTGGTTTGTCCTTCCAAAGTGCATCACCACACCCTTGTCCGGATTGAACTCCATCTGCTATTTTTCTGCACAAGTCTGGGGATGTCTATATCCTCTTGTAACTTTCCACAACCTGCAGCTCCATCCACAACTCCTCCAACCTTCATGTCATCCGCAAACTTACTCACTCATCCTTCCACCTCTACATCCAGGTCATTTATAAAAATCACAAATAGCTGGGGTCCCAGGACAGTTCCCTACGCCCCTCCACTAGTCACCGGCATCCAGGCAGAATACTTTCCTTTCACAGCTACCCTCGACTTTATTCCTTTAAGCCATTTTTTAAAAATCCAAACAGCCAAGTTTCCAATTATCCAAAGTTTCATGTCTTTCTGATGGGTTTCTCGTGAGGGATCTTGTCAAGGGACATCTTGTGTTTGACACAGGGATTGTGTGATGGGACGTTCTGCAGGGAGTTTCACTCCGTGACTGACCCTGGGAGTGCATGATGGGACGTTGTGGAGAGAGTTTCTCAGTGTGAATAACTCCGGGAGTGTTTGTTGGGGCGTTCCGTTCCGTCACACACAAACCCCGTATCAGACACAGAAAACAGTTACTACCTCACAGTCCGATCTCAAACTCACGAGGTCAGAATCAGTGTGTTGCTCGCTTCAGACTATCCCATCACACAACACCCAGGTGGATCTCGGAGTGAAGCTCTCTGCGCACAGTTCCATGATCAGACTCAGAGTGATGCTCCCGCCACAACATCCCCTCACACAGTCCCGGGGTCAGACACAGAGTGAATCTGCCGCCACACAGTCCCATCTCACAGCAACGGATTCAGAAAGAGAGCGAATCTCCCTCTTCACTCCCTCTTGCCCCGCTCACTAATCAACAGCCCTTCACCGTTCCTGTAGTCTCCAACAGTGTGGCTGTATCAGAGGTAATAAGTGTGTGTGAGAACAGAGATAGAACTGTGGAAGGAGGGGGAGGAGAGAGAGGGCTTTGGAGGGGTGTTCAATTTGCAGTCACTGGGAGGACGAGGGAATAAAACACACGACGGGCCTTTGCTCGCAGAGACGTAGAGAAGCTGACAACCGAAAGATCGATATGCGGTGCAAATGAGAAGAAATAATACCAAAGGAGAGCAAGGAGATTCACCATGTGTCTGAACAAGGGAGTGTGTAATGAGACTGTGGAGGGAACTTCCCCATGTGTTTCACCCCGGGAGTATGTGATGAGACAGTAAGGAGAGAGGTCCAATGCTTGTCTGGCCCCGGAGTGTGTAATGGGACGCTTTAGAGGGAGCTGCACTCTTTGTCTCACCGTGGGGCTGTGAAATGGGACGGAGTAGAGGGAGCTTCACTCTGTGTCTGACAACGGGAGTGTGTAATGGGAAGGTGTGGAGGGAGATTCACTCTGTGTCTGACACCGGCAGTGTATGAAGGGACGATGTGGAGGGAGATTCATTCTGTGTCTGATCCCGGGAGAGTGTGATGGGACGTTGTGGAGGGAGATTCATTCTGTGTCTGATCCCGGGAGAGTGTGATGGGACGTTCTGGAGGGAGACTCATTCTGTGTCTGATCCCGGGAGAGTGTGATGGGACGTTGTGAAGGGAGATTCATTCTGTGTCTGATCCCGGGAGGGTGTCATGGACGGTGTGGAGGAAGATTGACTCAGTATCTGACTCCGTTTTGTGTGTGAAATGACGATGAGGAGAGTGTGTTGACACCAGTGCAGTGTGATGGGACGGGGTGGAGGGAGATTCACTCTGTGTCTGACCCCGGGAGTGTGTGAAGGGACGGCGTGGAGGGGGATTAGCTCTGTTTCTCGCCCCGAGAGTGTGTGGCGGGATGGAGTGGACAGAGATTGACTTTGTGTCAGATCCCGGGAGTTTGTGCTGGAACTGTGTGGAGGGAGATTCACACTGTGTCTCACGCCGGGAGTGCATGATGGGACGGTGTGGAGGGAGATTCACTCTGTGTCTCAGCCCGGGAGTGTGTGATGCGATGGAGTGGAGGGAGATTCACTCTGAATCTGATCCCGGGAGTGCATGATGGGACGGTGTAGAGGGAGATTCACTCTGTGTCTCACCCCGGGAGTGCACGGATGGGGCGGCCTGCAGGGACCTACTCTGTCTGTCTGACCCCCAAAGTATGTGATGAGATGGACTGCAGGGATCTTCACGCTTGTGTGGATATATCACACATACCTTTTCCTCTTCCGAGTTTCTTTCCTGACGCTTTCAGACAGAGTTGGAACATTGCTGCTTCGTCCCATCGTCTATTCTGGAAAGCAGGAACAATGAACAGTGATTCTCTCTCCACACCGTCCAGTACATCCGCAGGTAGTCACACACAGAATGGGGATCTTTTCACACCTGCCCATCTCACATTCATGGCGCTACTTCTAAAGAGAAGATCCCTCCGAACCGTCGGATCACACAGAATGGGGATCCTTTCACACCTGCCCATCGCACATTCATGGCGCTACTTCTAAAGAGAAGATCCCTCCGAACCTTCGGATCACACAGACTCGGCGGTTCAGAGACAGAGTGAAGCTCCATCTACACTCTCCCATCAAATAGTCCTGTGGGCATTCTTAAAGAGAATTTCCTGAAACACTCACCCAAAACACATTGTCGTGTTTGTTCATGACTGGCCTGTACAAACAGCGAGGCAGAGCAGAAGACAACGGACAGATCGATATCCGTGGAAGTCAGCAGAAATAATACCTGCGGTGTAGAGCGTGCTTTACTCTGTGTCTGACTCCAGGATGTGTGATGGGACGGAGGGGTGGGAGATTCACTCCGTATCTAAACCCAGGAGTGTGTGACGGGACGGTGTGGAGGGAGAGTCGATCTGTGACTGACACCAACAGAATGTGATAGAATGGTGTGGAGGGATATTCCCTATGTGCCTGACCCCGGATGTGTGTGATGGGACCGTGTGGAGGGCGCTTTACTCTGTGTCTGACTCCAGGATGTGTGATGGGACAGTGTGGAGGGAGATTCACTCTGTGTCTGACTCGAGGATGTTTGATGGGACGGTGTAGAGGAATATTCTCTATGTGTCTGACCCCGGGAATGTGTGACGGGACAGTGTGGAGGGAGATTCAATCTGTGACTGACCCCTAGAAAATGTGTCAGGTCGGTATGGAGGCAGATTCTCGATGTGCCTGAACCCCGCTCTATGAAATGGGATTGAGTGGAGGGAGATTCACTCTGGTGTGGATATCTCGCACATCTCCTCTTTTAAATTTATTTCAAGACGATTTTAAACAGAGTTAGAACAATGTTGCTTCGCCCATCGTCTGTTCTGAAAAACAGAACCAGTAAACTGTGAATGTGACTTCACAGCGTCAATTACATCCGCGGGTAATCAGACACAGAATGGGAATCCTTTCACCCACCCCCATCAGGCATTCCAGGCATCAGGTCAAAAGTGAAGATCCCGCCAAACTGCCCGATCACACAGACTTCGGAGGGTTGGAGTCAGAGTGAAGCTCTTCATGCACTTTCCTTAACAAATAGTCCAGTTGGCAGACATGCAGAGGAGTTCCAAACACATTCTCCAAAAATAATGGCCGGGATCAGACACCGAGTCAAGATGGCAAAACACGTTCCCAGCACATACGAACTGACTGTACCGGAAACAGAATGATGTTGTTTCCACACCGTCTCATAGCACAATCCTGGGTTAAGACAGAGAATGAAGAGACACAGGGTGTAGCTTCCTCCTCACCGTTCTATCACACAATTGCCGTGTCAGACCCTGAGCAAAGCTCCGTCCACAGCGCCCAGTCGCACGCTCCCGGGGACAGACACAGTGTGAAGCTCCCTCCTCACAGATGGATTGAGAAACAGAGCGAAACTCCCTCTTCACTCCATAACTCCCCTCTCACCACTCACCAGTTTTTCAGGGTTCCTGTCGTCTCCAACAGTGTGTCTGTCTCAGCGATACTAAATGTGTGTGAGACCAGAGGTAGAACAGAGGAGGGAGGGGGAGTGGAGAGAGTGCTGTGGACAGGTGGTGAGTTTGCAGTCACTGGGACACTGGGAGGAAATGGTGTGAAACCACACGACCGCACTCTATGCACAGAGACGTAGAGAAAATGAGAACAGAGAGATCGATATCTGGTGGAAATGCGCCGAATTAACACCAACGGTGTGCAAGGGGCTTGAAAATATGTCTGACCACGAGAGTGTGTGATGGGCTGGTATAGAACATAGAACAGAAAACAACGTTCTGCCGACCGTTATGCCCTGCCTCCCATATAAACCCGCAACGTAAATTCCTCCATACAGCTGTCTAGTAGTCTCTCAAATTTAACTACTGTCTGTTTTTCCAGCATACATCCAGCATACCGGCAAATGTCCTCTGTACCATTTCCAATGCTTCTACATCCTCCCTATAGGGAAGCGAACAGAATTGGACACAGTAATCCAAGAATAGCCCTACCAGCGTTTTAAAGAGCTGCATTATTACCCGCGACTATTAACCTCTACCCCCCGACTTATGAAAGCTAACACTCCACTGGATTTCGTAACTACCCTGTCTACTGTGAGGCAAATTTTACGGATCTCTGTACATGTACCCCAGGTCCCTCTGCTCCTCCCCAATACCACGTATCCTGCCATTTACTCTGCCCTGGAGTCTCTCCTTCCAAAATGCACAACCGGCCTGTACACACAGAGAAGTAGAGAAGCTGAGAAGCGAGAGATCGATATCCGGTGGAAGTGAGCAGCAGTAACGTTGTGCAAGGAGTGGACCACGTGTCTGACCCCGGGAGTGTGTGATTGAACGGTATAGAACATAGAACAGAAGACGGTACAGCACAGTACTGGCCCATCGGCCCGCAATGTTGTGCCGACCCTTATACCCTGCTCCCATATAAAACACCACCTTAAATTCCCCATAAACCTGTCCCGTTGTCCACCACTGACTCAGGCAGTGCGTTCCACAGTCTGAGTGAAAAACTCTCCTCTAATATCCCCTTGAACTTTGCTCCCCTTACCTTAAAGCCATTCCCTCTTGAATTGAGCAGTGGTGTCCTGGGGAAGAGACGCTGGCTGTCCACTCTATCTTTTCCTCTTAATATCCTCTAACATGGCTCCTTCATCCAATGTCTGACCAGAGAGTAAAGCCCTAGCTGCCTTAACCTCTGATCATAATACATACTCTCTAAACCAGGCAGCATCCTGGTCAATCTCCTTTGCACAGTTTCCAATGCTCCCACATCCATCCTATATGGAGGCGACGAGAACTGGAGACAATACTCCAAGTGTGGGATAATCTGTGTTTTACAGAGCTGCATCAATAAGCCGCGACTAGTAAACTCTGCCCCTCGTCTTATGAAAACTAACACTCCATTGGCTGCCTTAACTACACTATCTACACGTGAAGCAACTTTCATGTATCTCTGGACATGTACCCCCAGATCCATCTGCTTCTCCACACTCCCAAGTGTCCTGCCATTTACTTTGTACTCTGCCTTGGGGTTCGTTCTTCCAAAATGCACAACCTCAGACTTGATGAACCGCGTTGAACTCTGTCTGCCAATTCTCAACCAACCTCTGCATCCTATCATTGTCTCTCTGCAACATTCGGAAATCCTCTTCACTATCGACTACACTATCAAATTTTGTGTAGTCTGCAAACTTGCCTACTAACCCTTCTACCCCCACATCCAGGTCGTTAATAAAGATCACGAAAAGTAGAGGTCCCCGAACTGATCATTGTGGGACTCCACTAGTCACACATTTCCAATCCGAATTTACTCCCTGTGCCACAACCCTCGTCTTTCTGTAGCCAAGTCAATTCTGAATCCACCTGTGCTAACTTCCCTGGATCCTATGCCATCTGTCTTTCGGAATAAGCCTACCGTGAGGTACCTTCTCAACTGCCTTACTAATCTACATGTAGATTACATCCACTGCACTACCCTCAGTTATATGCCTGCTCACCTCCTCAGAGAACTCTATCAAGCTTGTTAGACACGACCTGCCCTTCATAAGGCTATGCTGACTGTCCCTGATCAGACCATGATTATTTAATGGCCCATAGATCCAATCTCTAAGAAGCTATTCCAACAGCTTTCCCACCACAGACGTAATGCTCACTGGTTTATAATTACTCCGACTATCCCTACTTACCTATTTAAAGATGGGGACAACATTAGCCCCCCTGCAATCCTGCGGTACCATTCCCGAGGACAACGAGGACAAAAATATCCTAGCCACAGGCTCAGGAATATTTTCTTCGCCTCGTGGAGCAGCCTGGGCAATATTCCTTCAGTCTCCGGGGAATTATCAACACTAAAGTATTTTAACAACGCCAACGCCTACTCTCCCTTAACATCAACGTGCCCCAGAACATCAACCTCACTCATATTGTCCTCACCTAAAAAAGTTCTCGCATTAGTGAATACCGAAGACAAGTAATTATTGAGGACCTTGCTCTATTCCACAGCCTCCAGGCACACCTTCCCACCTTTGTCTCTAATCGGGTCCTATCTTCACTCCTCTCATCTTTTTGTTCGTCACATAATTGAAGAATGCCTTAGGGTTTTCCTTTACAATACTCGCCAAGGCCTTCTCATGTCCCCTTCTTGGTCTCATCCCCTTCTCAAGCTCCTTTCTTGCTATCCTATATTCTCAATAGACCCTTCTGATTCTTGCTTCCAATAACTCATGTATGCTGCCTTCTTCCACCTGATTGGATTTTCCACCTCACTTGTTATCCATGGTTCCTTCACCCTACCATTCTGTATCACAGCGGGACAAATTAATCCATAACATCCTGCGAGAGATCCGTAAACATCGACCACATTTTCATAGTACATTTCCCTGCAGAAACATCATCCAAATTCACACGCGCATGTTCTAAATTTATAGCCTCGTAACCTGCCATTCCACACTTAAAATGTTCTCCGCCCTTTTTGTGCTTTAACCGTTTTCCATGAGGCAAATGGAGGCAGATAAACTCTCTGTCTGATACCGGTAGGGTGTAATTGTACGGCGTGGAGGGAGATCCACCACGTGTCTGACTACGGGAGTGTGTGATCAAACGGCGTGGAAGGACCTTCACCGTGTGTTGGACACCGTGAATATGTGATGAGACTGTAAGGAGTGAGGTCCAATGCTTGTCTGTCCACGGAGTGTGTCATTGGACGCCTTAGAGTGAGCTTCACTGTGTTTCTGAGCATGGGGCTGTGTGATGGGTTGGTGTGGAGGGAGATTCACTCGGTGTCCGACCCCGGGAGTGTGTGATGGGAGGTGTGGAGGGAACTTCAGTCTATGTCTGACCCCGGGAGTGTGTGATGGGACGGGTTAGAAGATCCCTCCGAACCTCCCAATCACAGAGACTCGCAGGTTTAGAGACAGTGATGCTCCCTCTGCACTCTCCCATCAAATCGTCCTGTTGACATGCATAAAGAGAAATTCCCGAAACACTGTCCTAAAACACATTCCCGGGATCAGACATGGAGTTCAGATCGCAAAGCACAGTCCCAACACATACAAACAGCGTTAGGCACAGAGTAAGGTTGCATCCGCACCGACCGATCTCAGACTCCCGGGGTCAGACACAGAGTGTGGCTCCTTCCACACCATCCCATCACACAAACCAGGTGACGAGCTCGGAGTGACGATCTCTCCGCACAGTCCCATCAAACAATCCCTTGATCAGAAGCAGAGAGAAGCTAGGTAGCCACCGTCCCATCACGCTCTCCAGTGGTCAGACTCGGAGTGATGCTCCCTGCTCATCATCCCCTCACACAGTCCCGGGTTCAGAAAAAAGATACACAGACCCGTCATCCATTCCCCGGGGTCAGCCACAGAGTGAAGCTCCCTCTACCCCATTCCATTACAAAGCCCAATGGTCAGACACAGAGTGAAGCTCCTTCCACACCGTCCCATCACACACTCCCGGGGTAAGACACAGAGTGAATCTCCTTCAACACCGTCCCATCACACACTCCCGGGGTCAGACACAGAGTGAATCTCCCTCCTCACCGTCCCATCACTCGCTCCCGGGGTCAGACACAGACAGAATCTGCCGCCTCACAGTCCGCTAACACTGTAACGGATTCAGAAAGAGAGAGAACCTCACTCTTCACTCTCTGTCCCCCTCTCACCAATCACCAGCACTTCACCGTTCCTCAAGTCTCCAACAGTGTGTCTGTCTCAGAGATAATAAGTGTGTGTGAGTCCAGAGGTAGAACTGAGGAGTGAGGGGGAGGGGAGAGAGTTCTGTGGAGGGGTGTTCAGTTTGCAGTCACTGGGAGGACGAGGTAATAAACCACACGACGGGCCTTTGCTCACAGAGACGTAGAGAAGCTGACAACCAAGAGATCGATATCCGATGCAAATGAGAAGAAATCACACCGACGGTGTGCAAGGAGATTCACCATGTGTCTGACTCCGGAAGTCTGTGAAGGGACGGTTTGGAGGGAGATTCATTCTGTGTATTATCCCGGGAGTGTGTGATGCGACGGTGAGGAGAAAGCGACACTATGTTCCTGATTCCGGGTTTGCTTGATGGGGCGGTTTACAAGGAGCATCACTCGGTTTCTACCAAGGGTGTGTGATGGAACGCTGTGGAGGGAGATTCACTCTGTGTCTGACACCGGGAGTGCGTGATGGGACGGTGTGGAGGAAGATTCTTTCTGTGTCTGTCCCCGGGAGTGTGTGATGGGATGCTGTGGAGGGGGATTCACTCTGTGTCTGACCGCGGGATGATTTGATGGAACGGTGTGGAAGGATCTGACCCCTGTATCTGACCCCGGGTCTGTGTGATTGGACGGTGCGAAGGGAGCTCCAATCTGAGTCTGACCCCGCGAGTGTGCGACGGGACGGTGCGGAGGGAGCGTCACACTGTGTCTGAACCCGTGAGTATGTGATAGGACTGTGCGGAGGGAGAAACACTCTGTGTCTGACGCCGGGAGTGTGTGATGTGACGGTGTGGAGTGAAATTCGCTCTGTGTCTGACCCCGGGAGTGACTGATGGGACGGTGCGGAGGGAGATTCACTCTGTGTCTGACCCCGGGCGTGTGTGATGGGACGGTGTGGCGGGAGATTCAATCTGTGACTGAGCCCAAGAGAATGTGGTTGGACGGTGTGGACGGAGCATATCTGCATGTCTGTCCCCCGATATATGAAATGGGATTGAGTGGAGGGTGTTTCACTCTGGTGTGGATTTATCACACATTACTCTTGCTCTTTTGTATTTATTTCAAGAAGCTTTGAAACCGAGTTAGAATAATGTTGCTTCGCCCCGTCCTTTCACACTGGCCCATCACACATTCGAGGCGTCATGTGTAAAGTCTGATGAAACAGACTCGGCGGGTTAGAGACAAAGTGAAGCTCCTCATGCACTCTCCCGTCAAATAGTCCTGTTGATTTCAAAACACAGTCCCAGCGAACACTCATTTGGCTAGACACTCTCTCTCTCTCTCTCTTGCTCACTCTCTCTCTTTCTCTCTCTCTCTCTCTCTCTCTCTCTCTGTCTCTCTCTCACTCTCTCTCTCGCCAGACACAGACACAGCCGCGACTACACATCTCCACCCGCACCGCCACCACTTTATCCACTACCCTCACCCCCATTTCCGAAGCCCCAATTTCGTTTCACCTCCCCGCTTACTTAGTGTGGAGTAAATAACTAATCCCCACTGTCCAGTGAGCGGCGCCATTCACGGAAACTGTACAGACGGTCCGGTCACATTTCAGACCAGTGAACTTTCAATATGAGCGGGAGAGAATGGGAAGGGTGAAGGTGGGGGTAGAGAGGGTGGGGAGACAGAAAGAGAAGGCTTCGTGAGGAGAGCAGTGAGATAGAAAGGCCGAGGGAAGAGAGGGAGTAGAGGAAAAAGGAGAGCGCATGAGAGATGAGCGAAATTGAAGCAGGTTAGCGGCATTCAATAAACAATATGCAATAGACAATGGGTACAGAAGTAGACCGTTCGGCCCTTCGAGCCTGCCCCGCCATTCTGAGATCATGGCTGATCATCTACTATCAATACTGCCTTGTCCCCATTTCCCTCGGTTCCCTATCCATAAAGATTCTTAACTAGCTCCTTCATTAAAGCATCCAGAGAACTGGCCTACACTGCCTACTGAGGCAGTGCATACCACACCCTTACAACTCTCTGGGAGAAGAAGTTTTTCCTTACCTCTGTCCTAAATGACCTACCCCTTATTCTCAAAACATCCCCTCTGGTACTGGACTCTTCCAGCATCTGGAACATACTTACTGCCTCTATCTTTTCCAAACCCTTAATAATTTTACAAGTTGCAATCAGATCCCCTCTCAATCTCCTTTATTCCAGAGTTTACAAGCCCAGTCTCTCTGACCTCTGCGTAAGACAGTCCGGACATCCCAGGAATTAACCTTGTGAATCTACGCTGCAATTCCTCTGCAGCCAGGACGTCCTTCCTTAACCCTGGAGACCAAAACTGTCCAGAATTCTTCAGTTGTGGTCCTCACCAGGGCTCTGTACAAATACAAAAATATTTCCTTGCTGTTGTACTTACTTCCCTTTGCAATAAAGACCAACATTCCATTAGCCGTCCTCACTGCCTGCTGCACTTGCTCATTCACTTTCAGTGACTGATGAACAAAGACTCCTAGATCTCTTTGTATTTCTCCCTTACCTAACTCTACACCGTTCATATATAATCTGCCTTCCTGTTCTTACTCCCAAAGTAGATAACCTCTCACCTATTCACATTAAACTTCATCTGCCAAGTATCTGCCCACACAGGCAGCCTATCTAAGTCACCCTGCATTCTCCTAACGACCTCATCACATGTCACACTGCCACCCAGCTTAGAATTAGCAGCAAACTTGTTGATGTTATTCTCAATGCCTTCTTCTAAATAGCTGATGAAAATCGTAAACAGCTGTGGTCCCAATACCGAGCCCAGTGGCACCCCACTAGTCACTACCTGCCATTCCGAGACACACCCATTCACCGTTATCCGTTGCTTTGTATCTGCCAACCAGTTTTCTATCCATGTCAATATCTTCCCCCTAATGCCATGATTTTACCCAACACTCACACATGTGGGACCTTATCAAATGCCTTCTGAAAATCGAGGTACACTACATCCACTGGATCTCTCTTGTCTAACTTCCTGGTTGCATCCTCGAAAAACTCCAACAGATTAGTCAAGGTTGATTTGCCCTTGGTAAATCCATGCTTGCTCGGCCCAATCCTATCACTGCTATCTAGATGTGCCACTATTTCATCTTTAATAATGGACTCTAGCATCTTCCCCACTACTGATGTTGGGCTGACAGGACGGTAGTTCTCTCTTTTCTCCCTTCCTCCTTTCTTAAAACAGTGGGATAGCATTGGCCATTCCCCAATCCTCTGGAACTGATCCTGAATCTAAGGAACATTGGAAAATGGTTACCAATGCATCCGCAAATTCCAGAGCCAACCCCTTTGGTACCCTAGGATGCAGACCATATGGACCTGGGTATTTGTCAGCCTTCAGTACTGTCATTCTACTCATCACCGTGTCCTTCGTAATGTCAATCTGTTTCCTCTGTTTCCTCTGTTACCCTATGTCCTTGGCCCATTCATACATCTGGGAGATTGCTTGTGACTTCCCTAGTGAAGACAGATCTAAAGTACTTATTAAATTCTTCTGCCATTTCTCTGTTTCCCATAGCAATTTCACCCAAATCATTCTTCAAGGGCCCAACATTGCTCTTAATTATCTTCTTTCTCTTCACATACCTAAAAAAGCTTTTGCTATCCTCCTTTATATTCCTGGCTAGCTTGCGTTCGTACCTCATTTTTCTGCCTGTATTGACTTTTTAGTCAGGTTCCGTTGTTCCTTAAAAACTACCCAATCATCGGTCCTCCCACTCACCTTAGTTCTGTCATACTTTCTTTTTTTTAATGCTGTGCAATCTCTCACTTCCTTTGTCAACAACTGTAGCCCTTTTCCCGCCTTTGAATCCGTCCTTCTCCGGGGGATGAACTGATTTTGCACCTTGTGCATTATTCCCAAGAATACCCCCCATTGCTGTTCCACTGTCTTTTCTGCTAGGATATCGTCCATTTAACTTTGGCCAGGCCCTCCCTCAGGGATCCATAGTCTCCTTTGTTCAACTGCAACACTGACACCTCCGAGCTGCCCTTCTCCTTCTCAAACTGCAGATAAAAACATCATATTATGGTCACTACCTCCTAATGGCTCCTTTACTTCAAGATCGCTTACGCATTCATGGGTTAGAAAAAGGGAGAAGGTGAGGGGAAAGTTGGGGACGCAGAGAGAGAAAATAATAGGCAGAAGGCGATGGAGATTTTTGAGAGAGCTCCAGAACTCCGTCTGCGGGGCTGACGTCACTGTTATTTTTATTTTTTGCAGCCTGTATGCCGGCCAAGTCAGTGTAGCCGCACGCTTTCAATACTTCTCTGAAATACTGAAAACCCCCAGCTTATGTTCCAATGGGTGAAGAGAGTCAAACCACAAACACCGCTCAGCGTGTGTTGGTTTCCTGTAAATTTCAATATCTAAATACATCTACTCTCATCCCTCCAGACCACCCTCCTCTCACACACTCAATCTCTCTCTCCTCCAGCACTTCATCCCCCGGTTGATATTTTGTATTTATTCTATAATTGATCAAATTACATTAATATACCGCCTTCAAAGCAATCTCCTATATATCTAATCTCTATTTGAAACCAGTTGCATAAACGTTGATTTTCCTTTGTAAAAGGAATGTTTACCTTGATTTAAAGATCTCTTTGCTGATAAAGATTTCCTTATCTCATCATCGCATTTATTTTATTCCATAGATCAATCAAATGTTTTAATATAGGGGATTCTTTCTTTTCCCGTATCCACTTAGATTCCCATTTATATATAAAATCTTCTGGTGTATTTTCTCCTATTTTATCCAGTTCTATTCTCATCCATGCCGCTTTATCTTTAAGTTGATTTGCTTAAAAATAATTCTTAAAGTTTGGAAGTTGTAACCCTCCTAGTTAAATTTCCATGTCAATTTTTCCAACCATATTCTTGACATCTTACCTTTCCAAAGGAACTTCCTCACATATTTATTTAACTCTTGAAAAAACTTCTGGGGCAGTTGTATTGGTAGTGTTTGGAATAAGTATTGTAATCTAGGAAATATATTCATTTTTACGGCATTTACTCTGCCTACTAATGTTATTGGTAATATCATCCGTTTATCAAGATTTTCTTGATTTTTTTTCAATAATTGTAAATTATTTAATTCATATAAGTTCTTTATATCATTATCAACCCTTATACCTAAATATGTTATACCATTAATCGGCCATCTAAATTGAGTTATTAATCGACATTGACTATAATCTCCTTTAGTAAGAGGTAAAATTTCACATTTATCCTAATTTATTTTGCCTGGAATGCCTGATGGGATGGGTGAAAGGATTCCCATTCTGTGTCTGTCTACCCACGGATGTAATTGACGTTGTGAAGTCACATTCACAGCTTACTGGTTCTATTTTTCAGAACAGACGATGGGAGAAGCAACATTGTTCTAACCTTGTTGAAAATCGTCTTGAAATAATTTTAAAAGAGGAGATGTATGAGATGCCCACACCAGAGTGAATCTCCCTCTACTCAATCCCATTTCATAGCCCGGGGGTCAGACACATAGAGAATGTCACTCCACACCGCCCTGTCACATCTGTCACATTTTCTCGGAGTCAGTCACAGTTTGACTCTCCCTCCACACGGTCCCATTACACACTACCGGTGTCAGACACAGAATGAATCTCCCTCCACACCGTCCCATCACACACTCCCGGGGTCAGACACGTAGGGTATCTCCCTCCACACCGTCCCATCACTCATGCTGGAGTCAGACACATAGAGAATATCCCTCCACACCATCCTATCACATTCTGTTGGTGTCAGTCACAGATCGACTCTCCCTCCACACCGTCTCGTCACACACACTCACTGGTTTTGATACGGAGTGAATCTCCCACCCCACCGGTCCATCACACATCCTGGAGTCACACACTGAGTAAAGCGCCCTCCACACCGTCCGATCACACATCCTGGAGTCGGACACTGAGCAAGGCGCCCTACACACGGTTGGTATTATTTCTGCTGACTTCCACGGATATCGATCTGTCCGTTGTCTTCTGCTCTGCCTCTCTGTTTGTACAGGCCAGTCATGAACAGACACGACAATGTGTTTTGAGTGAGTGTTTCAGGAATTTCTCTTTCACGCTGTCCACAGGACTATTTGATGGGAGAGTGAAGTTGGAGCTTCACTCTGTCTCTGAACCGTCGAGTCTGTGTGATCGGACGGTTCGGAGGGATCATCCCTTTAGAGGTAGCGCCATGAATGTGCGATGGGCAGGTGTGAAAGGATCCCCATTCTGTGTGTGACTACCTGCGGATGTAATGGACGGTGTGGAGAGAGATTCACTGTTCATTGTTTCTGCTTTCCAGAATAGACGATGGGACGAAGCTACATTGTTCCAACTCTGTCTGAAAGCGTCAGGAAAGAAACTCAAAAGAGGAAAAGGTATGTGTGATATATCCACACAAGCGTGAAGATCCCTCCAGTCCATCTCATCTCATAATTTGGGGGTCAGACAGACAGAGTAGGTCCCACCAGGCCGCCCCATCATGCACTCCCGGGGTGAGACACAGAGTGAATCTCCCTCCACACTATCACTTCACACACTCCCGGGGTCAGACACAGAGTGAATCTCCCTCCACACAGTTCCAGCACAAACTCCCGGGATCTGATACAGAGTGTATTTCTCTCCACACCGTCCCTTCACACACTCCAGGGATCAGATACAGAGTCCTTCTCACTCCACTCCATCGCATCACACACTCCCGGGGTGAGACACAGAGCGAATCTCCCTCCACACCGTCCCATCATGCACTCCCGGAATGAGGCAAAGTGTGAATCTCCCTCCACACAGTTCCAGCACAAACTCCCAGGGTCTGACACAGAGAATATTTCTCTCCACACCGTACTTTCACACTCCCTGTATTAGGCAACTCCCTCTATACCCGCCGATCACACAATCACGGGATCAGAATCATGTTGAAGCCCCCCTCTCACCGTCTCATCGCACTTCCTAAGCTTGGACACATATTGTAGCACATATTGTGGTCAGACATAGAGTGAAGCACCCTCTACTCCGTCCAATTACAAAGCACCACTTTGAGACACAGAGTGCAGCTCCCAGTGAAGCGTCCCATTACCAACTCCATGGCCAGACATGCATTGGGCCTCAGTCCTTACTGTCTTATCACATACTCCCGGGGTGAAACACATGGTGAAGTTCCCTCCACAGTGTCTCATTACACACTCCCTTGTTCAGGCACATGGTGAATCTCCTTGCACACCGTTGGTATTATTTCTTCTCATTTGCACCGGATATCGATCTCTCGGTTGTCAGCTTCTCTACGTCTCTGCGAGCAAAGGCCCGTCGTGCGGTCTATTACCTCGTCCTCCCCTGACTGCAAACTGAACACCCCTCCATAGCCCTCTTTCTCCTCCCCCTCCTTCCACAGTTCTACCTCTGGTCTGACACAAACTTATTATCTCTGATACACGCTGTTGGAGATTACAGGGACGATGAAGTGCTGGTGATCGGTGAGAGGGGAGAGAGGGAGTGAAGAGGGAGATTCGCTCTCTTTCTGAATCCATTGCTGAGTTAGGGAAATGTGAGGCGGTAGATTCACTGTGTCTGATCCCGGGACTATGTGAGGGGATGATGTGGGGGGAGCATCACACTGAGTCTGATCATGGGAGAGTGCGATCGGACTGTGCGCAGAGAGCTTCACTCCCTCATCCGCCCGGGTGTTGTGTGATGGGATGGCCAGAGAAAGTAGAGGGTAGCTGTGGCAGGAAAGTATTCTGCCTGGAGTTCGGTAACTAGTGGAGTGCCGCAGGGATCTGTCCTGGGACCCCAGCTATTTGTGATTTTTATAAATGACCTGGATGTAGAGGTGGAAGGATGGGTGAGTAAGTTTTTGATGACATGATGGTTGGAGGAGTTGTGGATGGAGCTGCAGGTTGTCGAAAGTTACAAGAGGATATAGACATCCCCAGACTTCGGCAGAAAAATAGCAGATGGAGTTCAATCCGGACAAGGGTGTGGTGATGCACTTTGGAAGGACAAACCAGAAGACTGAGTACAGGATTAATTGTCAGTTAATTAAGAATGTGGATGAACAAAGGCTCTTTCGGGTTCAAATCCGTACATCCCTCAAGGTCGCCGCACAGGTTGAAAGGGTAGTTAAGAAGTGCTAAACCAACACTACCCCATAACCCACCATTTTTCTTTTATCCACGTGCCTGTCCAAGAAGCTCTTAACTACCCATAATGTTTTAGCCTCCACCAACATCCCTGGCAAGTGATTCCAGGCACTCACAACTCTATGCGTAAAAGACTTACCCCGATGCCTCTCCTAAGCTTCGCTCCCTTAATTTTGTACATATGCAGTGTTGTGTTGGCTGTTGGCTCCTTGAGAAACAGGTACTGACTATCCACCCTATCTATTCCTCTCATAATATTTTAGACCTCTAACAAGTCCCCTCTTATTCTTCTACTCTCCAAACAGAAAGGTCCCAGCTCTGCTAACCTTGCTTCATATGACTTGTTCTCAAATCCACGCAACGTCCTGGTAAATCTCATGTACACCCTCTCCATAGATTCCACATCCTTCCTATGGGATGCTAGGATTCATTAATAGGGGTATTGAGTTCAAGGGTAGAGAGGTCTTGTTGCAACTGTACAAAACTCTGGTGAGATCGACCTTAGAGTATTGTGTTCAATTCTGGTCACCTCATTATAGGTTTGGTACTTTTTTTAAGGATTAGATGGGTCGGCATAACATGGAGGGCTGAAGGTCCTTTACAGTGCTGTAGTGTTCTATGTTTCTACGTACCTCCCCCCACATTGTCCCATTACACACTCCCTGTGTCAGACACATGGTGAATCTCCCCCCACACCGTCTAATCACACACTCCCTGTGTCAGACATATGGTGAATCTCGCTCCACACCGTCTAATCACACACTCCCTGTGTCAGACACAGGGTGCAGCTCCCTGCACACCATCCCATCAGACACTCCCGCGGTCCGACACCAGATGTATCTCCCTCCACACCGTCTAATCACACAATCGCGGGATGAGACACAGGGAGAATCTCCCTCCACACGATCCCATCATACACTCGGGGTCAGATACATGGTCAATGTGCCTCCACACCTTTGGTGCTAATTCTGCACTTTAGACTGGATATCGATCTCTCTGTTCTCAGTTTCTCTTAGACCCTTTATGTACCGGCCGGTCGTTTGGTTTCTCACCCCTTTCTCCCAGTGACTGCAAACTCAACACACCTTCACAGCTCCCCGTCCATACACTGTTCCGCCTCTCGTCGCACACACACTAATTACCGGTGAGACACAACAGGTACTGCTGACTGCTGAGAGGCAGGAAGTTATCGGACTGTGAAGCGTCGGATTAACTCTCTGTATGACTCCTGGACTGGGACTCAGTGGACGGAGCTTCACTATGTTTCCAATCCCGGGGAGGGTGGTCGGACCGTGCGCAGGAGAGCTTCACTCCAGGTCTGACTCTACTGGTGTGTAATGGGACGGTGTGGAAGGAGATTCATTCTGTGCCTGACTGTGGGAGAGTGTGATGGGATGGTGTGGAGGGAGATTCACTCTGTGTCTGACCCCGGGAGAGTGTGATGGGACGGAGTGGACGGAGATTCAATCTGTGTCTGACTCCAGGAGTGTGTGATGGACCGTGCGCAGGAGAGCTTCACTCTGGGTCTGATGCTACAAGTGTGTAATGGGCGGAGTGGGAGATTCACTTTGTGTCTGACCCCGGGAGTGTGTGATGGGACGGAGTGGACGGAGATTCAATCTGTGTCTGACTCCAGGAGTGTGTGATGGACCGTGCGCAGGAGAGCTTCACTCTGGGTCTGATGCTACAAGTGTGTAATGGGCGGAGTGGGAGATTCACTCTGTGTCTGACCCCGGGAGAGTGTGATGGGACGGAGTGGACGGAGATTCAATCTGTGTCTGACTCCAGGAGTGTGTGATGGACCGTGCGCAGGAGAGCTTCACTCTGGGTCTGATGCTACAAGTGTGTAATGGGCGGAGTGGGAGATTCACTTTGTGTCTGACCCCGGGAGTGTGTGATGGGACGGAGTGGACGGAGATTCAATCTGTGTCTGACTCCAGGAGTGTGTGATGGACCGTGCGCAGGAGAGCTTCACTCTGGGTCTGATGCTACAAGTGTGTAATGGGCGGAGTGGGAGATTCACTTTGTGTCTGACCCCGGGAGCGTGTGATGGGATGATGTGGAGGGGGATTCAATCTGTGACTGCCACGACAATGTAGCAGGACGGTGTGGAACGAACTTTCCTGCATGTCTGACCCCCGATATATGAAATGGGATGGAGTGGACGGTGCTTCACTCTGGTGTGGATATATCACACATTAGTCTTTCTCTGTAGAATATATTTCAAGAAGCTTTGAAACCGAGTTAGAACAATGTTGCTTCGCCCCATCCTTTCACACCGGTCCATCACACATTCCAGGCGTCAGGTGTAAAGAGAACATCCCTACGAACCGTTGATCAGACAGAATCGGCGGGTTAGAGTGAAGCTCCTCAGGCACTCTCCCATCAAATAGTCCTCTCGATTTCAAAACACAGTCCCCAGTGCATACTCATTTGGCTAGACACTCTCTCTCTCTCTCTCTCTCTCTCTCTCTCTCTCTCTCTCTCTCTCTCTCTCTCTCTCTCTCTCTCTCTCTCTCTCTCTCTCTCTCTCTCTCTCTCTCTCTCTCACTCTCTCTCTCTCTCTCTCTCTCTCTCTCTCACTCGCTCTCTCTCTCTCTCTCTCCTCTCTCTCTCTCTCTCTCTCTCTCTCTCTCTCTCTCTCCTCTCTCTCTCTCACTCTCTCTCTCTCTCTCTCTCTCTCTCTCTCTCTCTCTCTCTCTCTCTCTCTCTCTCTCTCTCTCTCTCTCTCTCTCTCTCTCTCTCTCTCTCTCTCCCTCTCTTTCTATCTGATCCAGACACAGACACGGCCGCGACTACACATCTCCTCCCGCACCGCCACCACTTCATCCACTACCCACCCACCCCACTTCATCCACTACCCACACCCCCATTTCGTTTCAACTCCCCGCTTACTTACTGTGGAGGAAATAACTAATTACCACTGTCCAGTGAGCGCGGCATTCACGAGAACGGTACAGGCGGCCTGACCTCATTTCAGTCCAGTGAACTTTCACTATGAGCGGGAGAAAAAGGGAAAGGAGAAGGTGGGGTAGGGAGGGTGGGGAGACAGAAGGATAATGCTTCGTGAGGAGGGCAGTGTCATAGAAAGGCTGAGGAAAGAGAGAGAGTAGAAAAAAGGAGAGAGCATGAGAGAGGAGTGAAATTGAAGCAGGTTAGCGGCATTCAATAGACAATAGACAATAGACAATAGTTGCAGAAGTAGACCGTTCGGCCCTTCGAGCTTGCAACGCCATTCTGTGATCATGGCTGATCATCTACTATCGACACCCGGCTACTGCCTTGTCCCCATCTCCCTCTTTTCCCCTATCCATAAAGATACCTAACTAGCTCCTTCTTTAAAACATCTAGAGAACTTTCCTACACTGCCTTCTGAGGCAGTGCATTCCACACCCTCTGTCTTGTCCAATCCCCTAATAATATTTTATGTTGCAATCAGATCCCCTCTCAATCTCCTTAATCCAGCGTTTACAAGCCCAATCTCTCTAACCTCTGCGTAAAACAGTCCGGACATCCCAGGAATTAACCGTGTGTATCTGCAGCGAGGATGTCCTTCCTTAACGCTGGAGACCAAAACTGTACAAAATTCTCCATTTTTGGTCTCATCAGGGCTCTGTACAAACAAAAATATTTCCTTGTTGTTGTACTCACTTCCCTTTGCGATAAAGACCAACATTCCATTAGCCTTCTTCACTGCCTGCTGTACTTGCTCATTCACCGTCAGTGACTGATGAACAAGGACTCTTAGATCTCTTTGTATTTCTCTTACCTAACTCTACGCCGTTCAGATAACAATTAGCCTTCCTGTTCTTACTCCCAAAGTGGATAACCTCTCACTTATTCACATTAAACATCATCTGCCAAATAGCTGCCCACTCACCCAGCCTATCCAACTCACTCTGCATTCTCCAAACGTCCTCATCACATGCCACACCGCCACCCAGCTTAGTATCATCAGCAAACTTGTGGATGTTATTCTCAATGCCTTCATCTAAATAGTCACTAGTCTAAATAGTTCTCAATGCCTTCATCTAAATAGACACTAGTCACTACCTGCCATTCCGAGACACACCCATTCACCGTTATCCGTTGCTTTCTATCTGCCAACCAGTTTTATATCCATGTCAATATCTTCCCCCTAATGCCATGATTTTACCCAACACTCACACATGTGGGACCTTATCAAATGCC
>NW_026781395.1:204242-343242 GCF_030144855.1 Hypanus sabinus
CACCATTTTTCTTTTATCCACGTGCCTGTCCAAGAAGCTCTTAACTACCCATAATGTTTTAGCCTCCACCAACATCCCTGGCAAGTGATTCCAGGCACTCACAACTCTATGCGTAAAAGACTTACCCCGATGCCTCTCCTAAGCTTCGCTCCCTTAATTTTGTACATATGCAGTGTTGTGTTGGCTGTTGGCTCCTTGAGAAACAGGTACTGACTATCCACCCTATCTATTCCTCTCATAATATTTTAGACCTCTAACAAGTCCCCTCTTATTCTTCTACTCTCCAAACAGAAAGGTCCCAGCTCTGCTAACCTTGCTTCATATGACTTGTTCTCAAATCCACGCAACGTCCTGGTAAATCTCATGTACACCCTCTCCATAGATTCCACATCCTTCCTATGGGATGCTAGGATTCATTAATAGGGGTATTGAGTTCAAGGGTAGAGAGGTCTTGTTGCAACTGTACAAAACTCTGGTGAGATCGACCTTAGAGTATTGTGTTCAATTCTGGTCACCTCATTATAGGTTTGGTACTTTTTTTAAGGATTAGATGGGTCGGCATAACATGGAGGGCTGAAGGTCCTTTACAGTGCTGTAGTGTTCTATGTTTCTACGTACCTCCCCCCACATTGTCCCATTACACACTCCCTGTGTCAGACACATGGTGAATCTCCCCCCACACCGTCTAATCACACACTCCCTGTGTCAGACATATGGTGAATCTCGCTCCACACCGTCTAATCACACACTCCCTGTGTCAGACACAGGGTGCAGCTCCCTGCACACCATCCCATCAGACACTCCCGCGGTCCGACACCAGATGTATCTCCCTCCACACCGTCTAATCACACAATCGCGGGATGAGACACAGGGAGAATCTCCCTCCACACGATCCCATCATACACTCGGGGTCAGATACATGGTCAATGTGCCTCCACACCTTTGGTGCTAATTCTGCACTTTAGACTGGATATCGATCTCTCTGTTCTCAGTTTCTCTTAGACCCTTTATGTACCGGCCGGTCGTTTGGTTTCTCACCCCTTTCTCCCAGTGACTGCAAACTCAACACACCTTCACAGCTCCCCGTCCATACACTGTTCCGCCTCTCGTCGCACACACACTAATTACCGGTGAGACACAACAGGTACTGCTGACTGCTGAGAGGCAGGAAGTTATCGGACTGTGAAGCGTCGGATTAACTCTCTGTATGACTCCTGGACTGGGACTCAGTGGACGGAGCTTCACTATGTTTCCAATCCCGGGGAGGGTGGTCGGACCGTGCGCAGGAGAGCTTCACTCCAGGTCTGACTCTACTGGTGTGTAATGGGACGGTGTGGAAGGAGATTCATTCTGTGCCTGACTGTGGGAGAGTGTGATGGGATGGTGTGGAGGGAGATTCACTCTGTGTCTGACCCCGGGAGAGTGTGATGGGACGGAGTGGACGGAGATTCAATCTGTGTCTGACTCCAGGAGTGTGTGATGGACCGTGCGCAGGAGAGCTTCACTCTGGGTCTGATGCTACAAGTGTGTAATGGGCGGAGTGGGAGATTCACTTTGTGTCTGACCCCGGGAGTGTGTGATGGGACGGAGTGGACGGAGATTCAATCTGTGTCTGACTCCAGGAGTGTGTGATGGACCGTGCGCAGGAGAGCTTCACTCTGGGTCTGATGCTACAAGTGTGTAATGGGCGGAGTGGGAGATTCACTCTGTGTCTGACCCCGGGAGAGTGTGATGGGACGGAGTGGACGGAGATTCAATCTGTGTCTGACTCCAGGAGTGTGTGATGGACCGTGCGCAGGAGAGCTTCACTCTGGGTCTGATGCTACAAGTGTGTAATGGGCGGAGTGGGAGATTCACTTTGTGTCTGACCCCGGGAGTGTGTGATGGGACGGAGTGGACGGAGATTCAATCTGTGTCTGACTCCAGGAGTGTGTGATGGACCGTGCGCAGGAGAGCTTCACTCTGGGTCTGATGCTACAAGTGTGTAATGGGCGGAGTGGGAGATTCACTTTGTGTCTGACCCCGGGAGCGTGTGATGGGATGATGTGGAGGGGGATTCAATCTGTGACTGAGCCCACGACAATGTAGCAGGACGGTGTGGAACGAACTTTCCTGCATGTCTGACCCCCGATATATGAAATGGGATGGAGTGGACGGTGCTTCACTCTGGTGTGGATATATCACACATTAGTCTTTCTCTGTAGAATATATTTCAAGAAGCTTTGAAACCGAGTTAGAACAATGTTGCTTCGCCCCATCCTTTCACACCGGTCCATCACACATTCCAGGCGTCAGGGTGTAAAGAGAACATCCCTACGAACCGTTGATCAGACAGAATCGGGCGGGTTAGAGTGAAGCTCCTCAGGCACTCTCCCATCAAATAGTCCTCTCGATTTCAAAACACAGTCCCAGTGCATACTCATTTGGCTAGACACTCTCTCTCTCTCTCTCTCTCTCTCTCCTCTCTCTCTCCTCTCTCTCTCTCTCCTCTCTCTCTCCTCTCTCTCTCTCTCTCTCTCTCTCTCTCTCTCTCTCTCTCTCTCTCTCTCTCTCTCTCTCTCTCTCTCCGTCTCTCCTCTCTCTCTCTCTCTCTCTCTCTCTCTCTCTCTCTCTCTCTCTCTCTCTCTCTCTCTCTCTCTCTCTCTCTCTCTCTCTCTCTCTCACTCTCTCTCTCTCTCTCTCTCTCTCTCTCTCTCTCTCTCTCTCTCTCTCTCTCTCTCTCTCTCTCTCTCTCTCTCTCTCTCTCTCTCTCTCCCTCTCTTTCTATCTGATCCAGACACAGACACGGCCGCGACTACACATCTCCTCCCGCACCGCCACCACTTCATCCACTACCCACCCACCCCACTTCATCCACTACCACACCCCCATTTCGTTTCAACTCCCGCTTACTTACTGTGGAGGAAATAACTAATTACCACTGTCCAGTGAGCGGCGCATTCACGAGAACGGTACAGGCGGCCTGACCTCATTTCAGTCCAGTGAACTTTCACTATGAGCGGAGAAAAGGGAAAGGAGAAGGTGGGGTAGGGAGGGTGGGGAGACAGAAGGATAATGCTTCGTGAGGAGGGCAGTGTCATAGAAAGGCTGAGGAAAGAGAGAGAGTAGAAAAAAGGAGAGAGCATGAGAGAGGAGTGAAATTGAAGCAGGTTAGCGGCATTCAATAGACAATAGACAATAGACAATAGTTGCAGAAGTAGACCGTTCGGCCCTTCGAGCTTGCAAACGCCATTCTGTGATCATGGCTGATCATCTACTATCGACACCGGCTACTGCCTTGTCCCCATCTCCCTCTTTTCCCCTATCCATAAAGATACCTAACTAGCTCCTTCTTTAAAACATCTAGAGAACTTTCCTACACTGCCTTCTGAGGCAGTGCATTCCACACCCTCTGTCTTGTCCAATCCCCTAATAATATTTTATGTTGCAATCAGATCCCCTCTCAATCTCCTTAATCCAGCGTTTACAAGCCCAATCTCTCTAACCTCTGCGTAAAACAGTCCGGACATCCAGGAATTAACCGTGTGTATCTGCAGCGAGGATGTCCTTCCTTAACGCTGGAGACCAAAACTGTACAAAATTCTCCATTTTTGGTCTCATCAGGGCTCTGTACAAACAAAAATATTTCCTTGTTGTTGTACTCACTTCCCTTTGCGATAAAGACCAACATTCCATTAGCCTTCCTTCACTGCCTGCTGTACTTGCTCATTCACCGTCAGTGACTGATGAACAAGGACTCTTAGATCTCTTTGTATTTCTCTTACCTAACTCTACGCCGTTTCAGATAACAATTAGCCTTCCTGTTCTTACTCCCAAAGTGGATAACCTCTCACTTATTCACATTAAACATCATCTGCCAAATAGCTGCCCACTCACCCAGCCTATCCAACTCACTCTGCATTCTCCAAACGTCCTCATCACATGCCACACCGCCACCCAGCTTAGTATCATCAGCAAACTTGTGGATGTTATTCTCAATGCCTTCATCTAAATAGTCACTAGTCTAAATAGTTCTCAATGCCTTCATCTAAATAGACACTAGTCACTACCTGCCATTCCGAGACACACCCATTCACCGTTATCCGTTGCTTTCTATCTGCCAACCAGTTTTATATCCATGTCAATATCTTCCCCCCTAATGCCATGATTTTACCAACACTCACACATGTGGGACCTTATCAAATGCCTTTTGAAAATCGAGGTACACTACATCCACTGGATCTCTCCTGTCTAACTTCCTGGTTGCATCCTCGAAAAACTCCAATAGATTTGTCAAGGTTGATTTGCCTTGGTAAATCCATGCTGGCTCGGCCCAATCCTGTCACTGCTATCTAGATATGCCACTATTTCATCTTTAACAATGGACTCTAGCATCTTGCCCACTACTGATGTCGGGCTGACAGGACGATAGTTCTCTCTTTCTCCCTTTCTCCTTTCTTAAAACAGTGGGATAGCATTGGCCATTCCCAATCCTCTGGAACTGATCCTGAATCTAAGGAACATGGAAAATGGTTACCAATGCATCCGCAAATTCCAGAGACAACTCCTTTGGTACCCTATGATGCAGACCATATGGACCTGGGGATTTGTCAGCCTTCAGTCCCATCAGTCTACTCATCACCGTCTCCTTCCTAATGTCAATCTGTTTCATTTCCTATGTTACCCTATGTCCTTGGCCCATCCATACATCTGGGAGATTGCTTGCGTCTTCTCTAGTGAAGACAGATCAAAAGTACTTATTAAATTCTTCTGCCATTTCTCTGTTTCCCATAACAATTTCACCCAATTCATTCTTCAAGGGCCCAACATTGTTCTTAACTATCTTCTTTCTCTTCACAGACCTAAGAAAGCTTTTGCTATCCTCCTTTATATTCCTGGTTAGCTTGCGTTCGCAACTCATTTTTTTTCTCTCCCTGTATTGCCTTTTTAGTTAGGTTCTGTTGTTGCTTAAAAATTTCCAAATCATCTGTCTTCCCACTTACCTTAACTCTGTCATACTTCTTTTTTTTTAATGCTATGCAATCTCTGACTTCCTTTGTCGACCACTCTGGCCCTTTTCCCCCCTTTGAATCCTTCCTTCTCCGGCTGATGAACTGATTTTGCACCTTGTGAATTATTCCCAAGAATACCCACCATTGCTGTTCCACTGTCTTTTCTGCTTGAATATCCGTCCATTTCACTTTGGCCAGCTCCTCCCTCATGGCTCCATAGTTTCCTTTGTTCAATTGCAACACTGACTCCTCCGATTTCCCTTATCCCTCTCAAATTTCAGATAAAAACATCATATTATGGTCACTACCTCCTAATGGCTCCTTTACTTCAAGATCGCTTCCGCATTCATGGGTTAGAAATAGGGAGAAGGTGAGGGGAAAGTTGGGACGCAGATAGAGAAAATGATAGGCAGAAGGCGATGGAGGGTTTTTGAGAGAGCTCCAGAACTCCGACTGCAGGGCTGAGGTCACTGCTATTTTTATTTTTTGCTGCCTGTATGCCGGCCAAGTCAGTGCAGCCGCACGCTTTCAGTAATTCTCTGAAATACTGAAAACCCCCAGCTCATGTTCCAATGGGTGAAGAGAGTCAAACCTCAAGCACCGACAGCGTGTGTTGGTTTCCTGTAAACTTCAATATCTAAATATATGCACAGAGGGCCTGAATAAACAGGATGTTGCAGTAGGGGATGATCTGTTGGTTCTAAACCTCTCAGACAGTAAATGCAATTTATCCGCCCGAGAGAGTGAATAGAAGACAAAAAGAGAGCTCGAGAGTGAAGACAAATTGATACCATCCAAAAATACACCCTCTACATTCCTACCCCTCTCTCTACATTGTCTTCCACTTCTTGCCCTCCTCTTCTTTCAGTGATACCCCTTTCTGACCCGTCACTCACGATTCTCTCTCCGCCAAACCCTAACTTTCCCCTCACTCTCCCTCCCTCTGTTTCTCCCCACTCACACTACATCCCGCCCCCGCCACTCTCATCCCTCCAGACCACCATTCTCTCACACCCTCAATCTCTCTCTCCTCCAGCACTTCCTCCCCTGGCTCTCGGCTCCTCTCTTTATCAGCTGCTCATCCGGTGGTTGTGTCGCTCGGATCTACTGGTCGACACTGGCTTTCTCTGACAACGGTTACTTCCCCTCGCTGAGCTCAGAGACGCAGAGGATCCTCGGCAGGATGGACAACAGAGAGACATACACGAATATGCAGCTCGTAAAACCCAACTCACCGTCTCCATTGAGAGGTAAGTGCGACAGGGACAGAAGGAGGGAATTTCAATCTATTTCTAAACCCGGGAGTGTGCGATGCGGGGTTGTGGAGGGAGATTCACTCTGTCTCTGACCCCGGGAGTGTGTGATTGGACAGTGTGGAGGGAGATTCTCTCAGTGTCTGTCCCCGGGAGTGTATGATGCGGGGTTGTGGAGTCAGATTCGCTCTGTGTCTGATCCCTGATGCGTGCAATGGGACCTTGTCCCTCTCTGTTCCCCGGGTCCGGACGAATGAAGTTCAGTTTCACTTTGTTGGTTTGATGGTTCAACTGATGTATCTCTTCCTGTCGAAAAATCCATCGCAAGCACACCGTTAACCCTAATTATTCCCTGGTAGAAAATGTCAGAGGCAGCTCGTGCGAGACTGGATGAGATACGAGCTCTGTGGGAGGGTCGGTGAGGAGGGAGAGGTCTGCGAAGGGTCGGGGAGGAGGCAAAGCAAAAGACGGGGCAGTATAGAGGGTGGGCTGAGGAACGGGATGGGGATTTGCTCTGGGTGGGGTCGGTGCAAAGAACGCCAACAGATTTTTTTTTGTGTGATCAGAGTACCGTGAGGTGGGTTTAAACTGGGGGCACTGAGGGGAGCTGTGTGATGGGGCGGGTGTGGGAGCAGGTAGTGTTGTGGCATGGTCGGTGATCAGGAAACACCTTGTGAAGACTGGCAAGGAGGGAAGATATTGGGAAGAGGCAGTGCGGAACCCTAACACTAAAAATAATGTTGTTATGTGGAAATTGTGTTCCAATAATTTGTTCCGGTAAAACTCTTTAATTTGTCGAAAAAGGTTGAATTTTAGAACAAGACCAAGTAGAATGTAAAAAAAAAAGTACCATTTTCTTGATTACATCGGAAACATTGATTAGATCAATTTGGGTTTAATTTATTTATTTTTTTGTGGCGTAATGTACAGTTGATGTAAAAAATTTATATTGCACTAATCTTAACCGGACCTTTGTTGCAATTGTCATACTATCAAGACATAGTCTTGAGCAATTTGTTTCTTCAATTTTAATATTAAAGTCAATTTCCCATTTTTGCCTTGACTTATGAATTCATTGTTCAATTAACTTTTTTTGAATCAAACTATACGTGCAAGAAATATTTTTTTTTATTTTTCCTTTTTGAATTAATGTTTTTATTTCATTAGATTTCGGCAATAACATTGTTTGACCCAATTTTTCTCTTAAATAAGTCCTTAATTGGAAATAACAAAAAAACAGTGTTGGTTGATATATTGTATTTAATCTATAATTGACCAAATGACATTAATATACCTCCTTCAAAACAATCTCCTATATATCAAATCTCTATTTGAAACCAGTTGTATAAAAGTTGATTATCCATTGTAAAAGGAATAAGTTTATTTTGAGTTAAAGGTCTCTTTGCTGATAAAGATTTCCTTATCTCATCATCACATTTATTTTATTCCATAGATAAATCAAATGTTTTAATATCGGGGATTATTTATTTTCCCATATCCAATTAGATTCCCATTTATATATAAAATCTTCTGGTGTATTTCTCCTATTTTATCCAGTTCTATTCTAATCCATGCCGGATTATCTTTATCAAAAACAGATGCAATAAATCTAAGTTGATTTGCTTTATAATAATTCTTAAAGGTTGGAAGTTGTAACCCTCCTAGATAAATTTCCATGTCAATTCATGACATCTTACCTTTCCAAAGGAACTTCCTCACATATTTATTTAACTCTTGAAAATACGTGTGGGGTAGTTGTATTGGTAGTGTTTGGAATAAGTATTGTAATCTAGGAAATATATTCATCTTTACGGCATTTACTCTACTTACTAATGTTATTGGTAATATCCTCCGTTTATCAAGATCTTCTTTAATTTTTTTCAATAATGGTAAATTATTTAATTCATATGTTCTTTATATCATTATCAACCCCATTACCTAAATATGTTATACCATTTATTGGCCATCTAAATTGAGCTATTAATCGACATAGACTATAATCTCCTTTAGTAAGAGGTAAAATTTCACTTTTATCCTAATTTATTTTGTAGCCTGATATTTTCCCATATTCTACCAATCTAGAAGATAATTTACGCAGCGAGTTGAATGGGGTTGTTAAATAAAGCAGAACATCGTCAACAAATAAGTTAATCATGTATTCCTCCTGGTTAACTCTGAACCCCTTAATATCTGGGTCCATTTTAATTAATTCAGCTAATGGTTCCATCTCCAACACAAATAAAGCAGGTGATAATGGAAAACCTTGTAAGTTGACCCTGTTAACTGAAATGGTGTTGAAATTTGAACATTTGTCACTACTTTAGATTTGGGATTATTATTTAAGGTTTTAATCCATTTTATAAAGGATATTCCTAATCCATATTTTTCCAATACCTTAAATAAAAAAAAATCCCATTCCAATCTATCAAATGCTTTTCCTGCAACTAACGCAACTGCACACTCATTTCCTCCCTCTTTTGTGACAAATGAATTATACTAAGTAAACGGGTTACATTATCTGCCGATTGTCTGTTTTGATAAATCCTGTTGGATCCATATGTATTAATTTTGCTAAGTATTTAGATAATCTTCTAGATAAATTTTCTGCTATTATTTTATAGTCAGTGTTTAACAAAGAAATAGGTCTATAAGATGCTGACTCTAAACGATCTCTATCTTTTTGTGGCAATACTATTAAGATAGCTGTCGAAGAAGATTCTGGAAGTTTATGTGTTCTTTCCGCTTGATATAATAACTCCATAAAAGGAGGAATTACTAAATCTTTAAACTTTTTTTTTAAAAATCCGGGCGGAAAACCATCTTCTCCTGGGGATTTACTACTTTGAAGTGATCCCAGAGCTTCTTCGAAATCTTTTAATGTAAAAGGCATATCTAATCCCTTCTATTCTTCCGAGGTCAATTTTGGAAGAGGTATTTGTGAGAAAAAATCTTTCTATCTTGACATTATCATGTTTTGATTCTGATTGATACGGTTCGGTATAAAAATTCCTCAAAGTTTCATTATTTTCTTAAGGTTTGTTAGTAATTTTATTTACTGTTGTTCTAATTGCATTTTTCGTTTTAGAAGACTGGTCTGTTTTTAACTGCCAAGCAAGAACCGTATGTGATCTTTCAACTAGTTCATAATATCTCTGTTTAATTCTCGTAATTGTTTTTTTTTCTGTTCGATATGTCTGAAGTGTTTTATAATGTAACTTCTTTTTAACAAGTTGTCTTCGTTTTTCTTCTGTCATATATCTTTGAGATTCTTTTTCTGATTTTGTAATCTCTTTTTCCAATTGATCTATTTCCATCAAATATTCTTTCTTAACTTTAGAAGTGTAACTTTTTATCTGGCCTCTTAAATATGCCATTGCTTCCCACAATATGAATTTATAATCAATTGAATGTGAGTTGGTATATAAAAGAAATGAGTCTGCTTTTTCATAAAATCCCAAGGATCTTAATGTTTTGATAATATTACATTATTTCTCCATCTATAAATCGATTCCGCTTTATCTATCATTATCATTGTAATTATCAAAGGAGAATGAACTGACAATATTCTCGCTTTATATTGCATATTTTTCACTCAGTCTTGAATAATCTTTGTTAATAGGAAAAGATTCTATCCTTGAATAAGTTTTATGTCTATTTGAATAAAATGAATAATCTCTTTCTTTTGTGTTAATTCTTCTCCATATATCAATCAAATTTAAATCTTTCATTAATGATAAACTTAATTTTGCTACTTTCGATTTTATAACAACCTTTGTTGATCTATCTAAAACTGGATCTCGACAAAAGTTAAAATCTCCACTCAATAATATTTTGTCATGTGCGTCAACCCAAATCAAAAAAAAAACACTTGTATAAATTTTACATCATTTTCATTTGCTGGATAAATATTCTTGAGTCCATAGCTCTGAAAAAATGATAATGTATAATTACATATTGCCGTCGAATCAATTGATACATTTTGTATTTTAATTGGTAAAGTTTTATTAACCAAAATTGCAGCTCATCTCGCCTTTGAGTTAAATGAAGCCGCAGTAACATTTCCAACCCAATCTCTTCTTAATTTCTGATGTTCTATGTCTGTTAAGTGTGTTTCTTGTAAAATAAAGCTATATCTATTTTCATTTTCTTATATATGTTAAAATTATTTTTCTTTTCACTGGTCCATTAAGCCCATTAACATTAAAACTTTAAAAATTCAGTAAATTAGTCATTGTTTTTAATTGGGTGACTCCAATCTATAATAATACCTAATCTTTCAACGTTCGTGGTACCTTGGGGAGTATTTTTAAAATTCTGCATGTGTCTATGTGTGTCCCCATCAATCATTCAGGCAAAGAAAGAAAGATTGTAGAAAAATAGATTATTAAAAAAAACAATATACCCCCCTACTAATGTTGTGGGGAAAAAAAAACATAACATTACCCCCCTTTGCTGTACGGATCATGACAATCGCCATGATTACCACGAGAATCCCGTCGCAATCGATCCGAAGCTCCCCCAGCTCCCCCAGCTCCCCCGCAACATAGAAAAGTATATACATATGAGAAGAAAAAGAATAATATCACTACTCTCAATTAATACTTCTCAAATGTTTTACCTTTCTCCCCTGTATCATATAATTTAAATTAATTTAAATATTCTTCGGTCCTTAAATATCCATCAATTCTATTCACTTTCACTGTCTTCATCGTTAATCCGTTTCGCTTTGAAACATTTGAGTGTAGTTAGTGAATATTTGGGAATTTATGTGCGAACTTCCGCATGTCTATAATCGGTAAAAAAAACTTATTTTTCCATCCTCCAAAAAATTATCGTTGTTGCCGAATGACGCATTATGAATTTATAACCCTTTTCCCAGGAAACATTTTTCGCTGGGTTAAATTACTTCTTTCTCTTCAAAAAGCTATAACTTATATCAGGATAGATATCATCCATGGCCCGTTTCTCTTTGTGGCACATTGGGCAGCCACCTTCAGGACCTTTTCTTTATCTTGATAACTTAAGCATTTTCTCAATATTGATGGTGGATTTTGATCAACTTGAAGTTTTGATCTTAAGGCTCGATGAGTCCTTTCAATTTCAATTAACTGGGATCCTTCTTCCATTTCCAATTTTTCCGTAATCCATTTTTGAAGAAAAAATATTGGATCTTCTTCTTCTACATCGTCATCCCCTCCCGAACTATACCCATTCTATCTACCACTGTCCCGAGTATTGCCGCCCAACTGCCCTTCATGCCCACCTCTAGTCCCTATCCCCTTTCTCCAATGCTGTCTCCCCTCGCTCTTTCATTGGGGTGGGGTCTTCTTCTCCCAGAGAGCGCTGGGAGTGTTGAGTGGGCTGCAGGACGAAGTGGTAAATGCGGGCTCACAATTAACATTTAACGAAAACATGAACAGGTACATGGTTGAAAGGTATGTGGGGGGATATGGACCAGGTGTATCTCAATGGGACTAGGCAGAAAAATGCGAAATGAACAGACCCTCCATCTCCCCTCAGATCAGTTTCAGTCTCCGAACAAATCCCATTGTCCCTTCGTCTCACAACAGATTTTTGACTGTTCTGAAATGTATCCCAATATTCCACACCCTTCTCTCAGCCCTGTGCAGGGCCCAGATTAATCCTGTTGCTTTGCTCTCTACCCAAAGCTTCGTGTCTGTCTCCTGACATATCCCACTACACTGCTCTCTCCCCATAGCATTGGCTGATCGGCAGAAAAGAGAGAGTGGGACTAAAGGGATATGATTCTGACTGGCAGCCGGTTACCAGAGGAGCTCCACAGGGCTCGCTGTTGGGACCGCAGATTTCTATGATGGTTGAAAATGACTTGCACCATGGGATTCATGGATTTGTGGAAAAAGTTGAGGATGATACAACGATATGTGAAGGAACGGGTAGCGTTGAAAGCCTTAGAAAGTTCAGGGAAATGGGCAAAACAATGGCAAATGCAATACAATATTGGAAAATGTATGGTCATGCACTTTGGCGGATGAAATGAACAAGCAGATAATTATTTAGATAGTGAGAGAATTCAAAATGCAGAGTCAAAACAGATTTGGGAGTCATGGTGCAACAGACCCTAAAGGTTAACCTCCAGGTTGAGTGGGTGGTGAAGAAAGCGAAGGAAATGTTGACATTAATTTTTAGTTGTATAGAATATAAGACCAAGGATGTGATGTTGAGTCACCAAAAGACACTCGTGACACCACACTGAGAGTATCGTGCGCAATTTTGTTCTCCTTGTTTTAGACAAGGTATGTTGACATTGGAGAGGCTTCAGAGAAGATTCACCAGGAAGATTCGAGAAATGAAAGCGTTACTGTCTGAGGAAAACCTGGCAGCTCGGCTTCTATTCCCTGGAGTTCGGGAGGATGAGGGGGCATCTCATAAAGAGTTAGCGAATGTTGAAAGGCCTGAACAAATTAGATATGGCAAATGTTATTTCCAATGTTCAGCGATTCTGGGACAAGAGGGCACCACTTCCGGATTGATGAACGCCCTTTTAGAACTGAGATGCGGAGAAATTACTTCCCTCAGAGGCTGTTAAATCTGTGGAATTTGATGACACGAGCGGCTGTGAAAGCCAAGTCATCGGGTGCATTTAACGCAGAGATAGGCTCTTGATTTGCCCAGACAGCAAAGGGTATGGGGAGAAGGCAGCGGAGTGGGGATGACTGGAAGAATTGGATCAGCCCATGATTGAATGGCGGGGCAGACGCGATGGCCCGAATGGACTCTTTCTGCTATTATATCCTCTGGTCTCATGGTCTTGTGGTCTCTCCCCAGGTGCGTGTGAACAACAGTCGAAAGTGAAGATCGGAAATAGACCGTACCGTCTGATCTGCCTACTCTGCCTAGTTACATCCGCCCTCATCGTGATAGTGGTCCGTCTCTCAATCCATGGTGAGTGGAACCGGCTCCGTGTGGAGTCAGACCGTAAATAAAGGGACTGGAATAAACTGTTATTGTAAAACAACACAGTGACACCGACACGACTCTTACCGTAACACTGATTAAAACCCATCACCATAACACGGACACACCCCTGACCGTGATAAAAACACGGCCTGAACCGTAACACAGTCAAGACTCGTCCTGACACCACACGCCATTCACTGTCGACCTCGTCCCGGCCGACGAAACAAGCAAAGCCGAGGTCTCGGAGGCCTTCTCCTCCGGAGATTCCGGACCGCACGGTAGCAGCGGCAGCGAAGCGGACATTTCAGAAGATTCTCCAGATGTTCCTCCACGCTCTCACGTCTGTCTCCATCAAATCAGGATTGTGCTCGGATCCCTACTTAACAAGTAACAGATATCCATCTCCAGAGAGGCCGCGCGCGCTGCGTCACGCGCCATTTTCTCCTCCTTTACTGGGACACCCTTCACCGTCACACCAACATAAAACTCTCTGTGACCCGTGCGGTAGCGCGATGCTGACTCACGTATCACTGCAAACGCGAAACATCCTTCACCATGTATCTCAGTATTCTAGATTCATCAGTCTAAGGTCACCTCCGACCGAAACTACCATGTGTTAGACTCAACCCTGCAATCCAAGCTTTCTGCACTCAACTGCAATCTGTCCCTTCTTAAAGGAACGCAGAGCGATCTCAGTCACCAGTTCACTGAGATGGAAACGAAGTACAGATCTGTCAACGAAACCAAGGCTCAAATCTGTGAATTGTTGACCAGCAGAAGAGGTGAGGCACCATTCCCTTCTTTCACCTGCTCCTCATCACAGAGTAGGCATGGAGAGAGGAAGCGTCACTCTGTGCTTGACATCGGGAGTGTCTGGTTATGATATAGGGTGATTCACTCTATGTCTTACTCTGGCAATGTCTGACGGGACAGTATGGATCCAGCTTCTCTCTGTGTCTGACAGCGGGATTGTGTGATCGGCCAGTGCACAGAGAGATTCACCCCATGTCTGACCCCTGAATTGCGTTATCCACCGTGGAGAGAGAGCTTCACTATGAATCCGGGTGTGTGTGACGGGACGGTGCAGCGGGGGCTTTACTCTGTGTCTCAATTCGGGATTATGTGGTGGGATCGTGGAGAGAGAGGTACTGTATTTGATTGCAGGACTGTGTGATGGGAGAGTGCAGATGGGGGTAAGGGGACGTAAGGAGGGAGATTCACACTGTGTCTGACCAAGGCCTTGTGTGACTGGACTTTGTGGAGCGATCTTCACTCTGATCTCTGACGTGGGGTATGTGTGAGGGGCGGTGTCGGGTGAACTTCACTCTGTGGTTGACGCTTGGAGTGTGTGATGAGGCGGTGTGGAAGGAGCAATACCCAGAATCTGACCGTGGAAGAGTCCGATTGGACGGTGTGCAGGAAACTTCACTCCACGTCTCACCACTGGAATGTGCGATGAAGCCATGGAGAGAGAGATTCCCTCTGCGTCTGACACAGACAGTGAGTGACGAGGCTTTGTAGAGGGAGCAAAAGTCTGCGTCTTACTCCGGATGTGTGTGATGGGACAATGTGGAGGGGAGCTTCATTGGACGTTTAAGCATGGGCGTGTATGAAAGGCAGTTTGCAGGGAGCTTCCCTCCACATCTGACCCCGGGGGTGTATGAAAGGCAGTGTGCAGGGAGCTTCACTCCACATCTAACCCCGGGATTTTATGATAGGCAGTGTGCAGGGAGCTTCACTCCACATCTGGCCCCGGGGGTGTAGGAAAGGCAGTGTGCAGGGAGCTTCACTCCCTGTCTGAATTTTGGAGTGTGTGATGGGTCCCTGGAGAGAGAGACTCAGTCTGCGTCTGACAGAGTGAGCGTGTGATCGGACGGTGTGCAGGGAGCTTAAAACTATGTCTCACCCCGTGAGTGCATGATGGGACTCTGTGTTTCACACAGTGTGCGTGTGATGGAAAGCTATGGCGGGGGAGACGTTCTGAGTGCGTTTGGGGGGTTCACGTGTGTGTCCAGCGCCGGGAACAGTGACGCGTGTCTGGGTGGTGTTCCGCTCTGTGTCTGATACCAGGGGTGTGTGATAGTACGGTGCGGATGGAGACGCTCTCGTTTTCCGACCCCTGTATTGTGTGATGATTCGGATAGAAGGAGCATCATACTGTGTCTGACCCCGGGAGTGGGCGGCGGGATGGTGCAGCGTCACACCATGTTTCACTCAAGGAGTGTGAGATAGTGTGGGTTAGGGTTAGGGTCGTGTGTGATGGGACAGTGTGGAAGGAGCATCACTCTGTGTCTGACACCGGGAGTGTATGAAGGAACCGTGAGACAAGAGCTTCATTCTTCGTCCGTCTCCGAAAGAGTGCGACGGGACATTTTTAGATGGAACACAAATTACTGTCTGCCCCGTCAGGAAGTGTGATTGAATAGACTGGCGGGACTTTCACTCCATTACTGTCTCCGGGTGCCTGTGATGGGAGGGTGCCGAGGTAGTTTCAGTCCGTGTCTGATGTTGGCAGTGCGTGATGGGACGCTGTGGAGGGATATTCACTCTGTCTGATCCCGAGAGAAGTGTGATGAGACGGTGCGGACGGTGCACACTGTTTTGACCCTGCATCTGTGAGATGGGAGAGTGAGAAAGAGCTTCACACCATGTCTTTCTCCGAGTGTCAGTAATCGGACGGTGCTGAAGGAGCTACACTGTGTCTGATCCCAGGAGTGTGCGTTTGGACACAGTCACAGTAACCGAACTCTGTGTCTCACTCCGCGAATGTATGTGTGATATGTCCGATGAGACGCTGTGGAGGGGAGGGAGGAAGAGAGAGAGAGATGGTTGCCCTCTGTGTCTGATACCGGGAGTGCACTATAGGAGGGTTTGGAGGGAACTTAATTCTGGGTCCAAACCAGAGACTGTTGGGACGGAGTGGGGGGAGCATCGCTCTGTTTCTGACACACCGGGTGTGTGATGGGTTGCTGTGGAACGAGCCTCACTTTCTGTCTGACTCCGTGAGTGTTTCGGGAACGGGGTAGAGGAAGCCTGAATCTGTGCCTGACTGGAGAGTCTGTGATAGATGATGGAGAGGACACTTCACTCTATGCCTGATCCTGTGAATCTGTGACGGGAAGTTGGGGAAGTAACTTCATTCTGTGTCTCTCCCCGGGCGTCTGGTATGAGATTCTCTCTGTGTCTTGACTCCGGGAGTGTGTGATGGATGGTTTGGGGAGGGATTCACTGTGCCTTATCCTGTGAATGTGCGATGGGACGATGTTGGGGGCGGAAAATTTCCCTTTGTGACGGACCTCAGGTGAACGTAGTGGGACCGCATGGCGTGAAATTCACTATGTGCGTCACCCCGAATGTGTGTGATGGGAAAGAGTGCAGGGAGATTCACTCTGTGTCTCACTGTTCCTTGTTTCTGATTTCCAGTGCGAAATTGTTCCGAGAATTGGATCAACAATAATGACCGGTGTTATTACGTCTCCACGTTTCAAACAAATTTCTCCAGAGCGATACAAGAATGTTCAAGCCGTGATTCAAGCCTGCTGGAAATCAATTCAAGAGATGAAGCGGTATGTGTCACAGCACGGGAAGATCCCACAATATCACAAGAATCATCACACACTCGCGGATTCAGGCACAGATTGAACACACAACTTACACTCCCAGCACACACTCACGGGGTCTGACACAGAGTGAATCTCTCTCCACATCACCCCTTCACACACTCCCGTGGTCAGACACAGAGTGAATCTCCCTCGACACCGTCCCATCACATACTCCCGTGGTCAGACACAGAGTGAAGCTCCCTTCACACCGTCCCATCACAGATTCCTTTTGTAGTCATCTGAGAGAAGTTCCGTACATAGATTTCGATTCTTGGCATTAATCAAATAAATTTAATTTCTCAGAGGTTTGTATCCAATTATCTTGTGGACAAGAACCTTCACTACTGGATTGGAAAATGCGAAGACGGGTAAGATTTGGACTGATGTGAGGGGTGAGAGTTGAGTATTCAGATAGTGCTGATGGGATTATCTGGGATTCGTTTACGGACTGAAGTAGATTTGTGGGAAAAGGGAGGGGCATTGGGATTTGTCTGTAGACTGTACGTGGGTAGAGTCTAGGGTGATACAGTGGGAAAATTTTGGGGCCGACACGTGTCTGCCGGGGAAGGACAAGGCAGTGGGATTATTTCCGAAACTGGCATGGGGCAGCGGGGACAGTTCAGTACACAGAGATTATTTTGGTATGACCCATGTCGGTGGGACAGCGCTGTTCAGTGGGATCATTTCGGAGATAGTCGCCGGGCTGTGTGGCGAGGGAGCAACAGCCGGATTAGTTTGGTGAATGATATAGATCTGAGGGGCGAGAGCAGGAGAACTGGATTAGTTTTGGAGACCAGTACAGGGCGATGGGTACACAATGGGTTAATGTGATTAATTCGGAGGTAGTCGCCGGGCTGTGAGGAGAGGGAGAAACAGTGTGATTCGTTTGCTAAATGACGTAGATCTGAGGGAACAGAACTGGGCAGGTGGATTAGATGGTGGAAGAGTGGGGGTTGTTCGCGGACTGAAACAGATCAGAGTGGAGAGGGTGGGCATGTTCGATTCGTATGGGGACTGACAGAGGACTGTTTTGAGGAAACGGTTCGGTGGGATTAGTTTGGGGGATACGGGGCTGTGGGGAGACATTGGATCAGTGCCTTAGTTGGGGACTGACACAGGATTGTGGGTAGACATTGGGACCGTGGTGTCTCTCTGGGTACCGGCACCGGGCAGTGGGAGAGAGCGGCTGCGTGGGATGAGTTTGCGGACTGACACAGTCTATTAGGAGAGAGCAAAATCATGGGATTAGCTTGGGGACGGTCTCGGCTCCGTGATACACGAATTCCTCCTCTTATCGCAACCATATAATCTCTACCAGACACCAACAAGCCTCAATTGCTGTCTATCCCTTTCTTTCCCTACATTCCCTCGTCCCGCCCTTTCTGCTCCCTCGACCCCCCTCTTTCACCTCTCTCCCCGTCCATCCCCTTCTTTCACTCCAGTCCCCCGTCCCACTCTTTCTGCTCCCTCTACCCCCCTCTTTCACCTCTCTCCCCGTCCATCCACTTCTTTCAGTCCAGTCCCCCGTCTCGCTCATTCTGCTCCAACTCCCCCCTCTTTCACCGCTTTCCCCGTCCATCCACTTCTATTCCATTCCCCAGTCTCGTTCTTTCAGCTCCCTCTACCCCCCTCTTTCCCCTCCCTCTCCCCGTCCATCCCATCGCCCCACTCTTTCTGCTCCCTCTACCCCCCTGTTTCACCTCTCTCCCCGTTCAGCCCCTTCTTTCACTCCATTCCCCCGTCCCGCTTTTTCTGCTCTGTCTACCCCCCTCTTTGTCTGCCGGGGAAGGACAAGGCAGTGGGATTATTTCCGAAACTGGCATGGGGCAGCGGGGACAGTTCAGTACACAGTAATTATTTTGGTATGACCTATGTCGGTGGGAGACCGCTGTTCAGTGGGATCATTTCGGAGATAGTCGCCGGGCTGTGTGGCGAGGGAGCAACAGCCGGATTAGTTTGGTGATCTGAAGGGCGAGAGTAGGAGAACTGGTTTAGTTTGGAGACCAGTACAGGGCGATGGGCACACAATGGGTTAATGTGATTAGTTCGGAGGTAGTCTCCGGGCTGTGAGGAGAGGGAGAAACAGGGTGATTCGTTTGCTAAATGACAGAGATTTGAGGGAACAGGACTGGGCAGGTAGATTAGACGGTGGAAGACTGGGGGTTGTTCGCGGACTGAAACAGATCAGAGGGGAGAGGGTGGGCATGTTCGATTCGTATGGGGACTGACAGAGGACTGTTTTGAGGAAACGGTTCGGTGGGATTAGTTTGGGGGATACGGGGCTGTGGGGAGACATTGGATCAGTGCCTTAGTTGGGGACTGACACAGGATTGTGGGTAGACATTGGGACCGTGATATCTGTCTGGGTACCGGCACCGGGCCGTGGGAGAGAGCGGTTGCGTGGGATGAGTTTGCGGACTGACACAGTCTATTAGGAGAGAGCAAAATCATGGGATTAGCTTGGGGACGGTCTCGGCTCGAGTTCTCTGCTGGAGCTGTTTTGTCTGTGTTGAAATTATTTATCCCTCTTGAATAGGAATGTGAGCTCCGGTCTCCTGTACCAGGTGTCCTGTGGAACATCCCCTTGCAGTCAGTGTGATCTGACTTCAGACAAAAGGACTTACCCTTGCGATATTGATCAGAGATTCATCTGCGAGAAGTCGGCACATTTGTTCCTGGATATTACTGAAAAGATCCAGGGTCTCTGTCAACAGCCAGTGGAGGCGACGTGAATCAAATGACTATCCCCAGTCTCCCCTTCACTCTCACTCCACGATCCTTCCAGATTCCCTGCCCACCCTCTCTGCCCTTCCTTACTACACCAATTCCTCCTCTTATCGCAACCATATGTTCTCCACCAGACACCGACAAGCCTCTCTTGCTGTCTAACCCCTTCTTTCCATCCATTCCCCCGTCCCGCTCTTTCTGCTCGCACCACCACCCTCTTTCACCTCTCACCCCGTCCATCCCTTCTTACCCTCGATTCCCCCGTTCCGCTCTTTCTGCTCCCACTGCCCCCCTCTTCCACCTCTCTCCCCGTTCAACCTCTTCATTCACTCCGTTACCCCGTGCAGCTCTTTCTGCTCCCTCTACACCCCTCTTTCACCTCTCTCCCCGTTCATCCCCTTCTTTCACTCCAGTCCCCCGTCCCGCTCTTTCTGCTCCCTCTACCCCCCTCTTTCACCTCTTTCCCCGTCCATCCACTTCTATTCCTCCATTCCCCAATCTCGCTCTTTCAGCTCCCTCTACCCCCCACTTTCACCTCCCTCTCCCCGTCCATCCCCTTCATTCACTCCATTCCCCCTTCCCGCTCTTTCTGCTCCGTCTACTCCCCTCTTTCACCTCTCCCCGTCCATCCCCTTCCTTCTTTACATTCCCCCGTCCCGCTCATTCTGCTCCCACTTCTCCCTCTTCCACCTCTCTCCCCGTCCATCCACTTCTATTTCTCCATTCCCCAGTCTCGCTCCTTCAGCTCCCTCTACCCCCCTCTTTCACCTCCCTCTCCCCGTCCATCCCGTTCATCCAGTCCATTCACCCTTCCCGCTCTTTCTCTCCGTCTACCCCCTCTTTCACCTCACTCCCCATCCCCTTCTTTCCCTCCATTCCCCTTTCCCACCCATTCTGCTCCCTGTACCTACCTTATTATTACCTCGTTTGTCCTCCCCCCTATTTCCACTTTCTCTCTTCGTCAACAATCACTGTTGCATCCTCTCGAACTCCCTCCACACTCTTTCTGTCCCTTCCTCCTTTCCCATTCTCCATCAGTGCTCGCATCCCCATTCTCCCCACGACACACCGACAAACCTCTGTCCCAATTGATCTCCGGATTTGTGGCATTTTCCAGCCCGTGCCGTTCTTCTCCACCCCCTACCGCCTCGCCCTTTCTCCGCCGGCACTTTGTCCTCTCCCTATGCCAACTCTTTCCCACTTTTTGCTCCCTCTCTAAACGCTTTCTACCCCTCTCTCTGCCTTCCCTCTCCGTCTCTCTGTACTCTCAGTGTTCATCATGTCCACTTACTCCTTTCCACTTACGTCTCACCGTCTGGTGCTCGAGAACCCAATACTGGGTGAACGTTTGTGCCTATTTCCTCTGTCTGTGCCGCTGTTGGGTTTATGTAACTCTGTAAGGTTACAAAACTGATCCAGGGAATAAAGTCCCAAACTCCCTCCCTCTCTGCATAACCCTCAGTTTCCTGCAATATCCCCGGAGAACACCATGTACTTTTTTTTCCAGTTCAGTGGCATTATTCCTGAAGCATAAAGCCTCACCGACGCTTTGTCCCACTGCAGCGAGATCTCCCGACTCCCGTGTTCAGTGTCCTGACCGGCGAAGGCTAGCGTGCCAAGTGTCCTGTCCTATCGGATATTTTTCACCAGATTCGCTATTTGATCTTTGCCCTGAAATGTATACGGCATGCAATTTGTTCTTTAGCTTCATCAGTACGGCAAAAAATATGTAGAGCTAACGTAAATTACAAACATTAATAAACACCGCAAAAAATCTCGAGTGTGTGCCTGTGCGTTCAAAGATGTGATGGCGCAGGGTGAGAAGATGTTCCTGAATGGTTGTGTGTGGGTGTTCAGGCTCCTGCGACTCCTCCCTGATGGTAGTAACGAGCTGAGCTTCTCCCGAGTGCGGAGAGGACTCAGTGACGAATGCCGCCTTCCCGAGGCATCGCCTCTTGACAATGCCCTCGATGGTAGGGAGGGGTGTGACCGTCAGAGTGGCGGCTGAGGCTGGAACCCTCTGTAGCCCGTTAGTATTCTGTGCGTTGCAGCATCCGCACCCGGCGGCGATGCGGCGAGTCAGAAAGTTCCCCACCGAACATCCATAGAATTTTCCTCATCTTCACTCAGAGAGCACATCCCCTCAAAGTCCTCAAGCTGTGATGCTTTCTGTAACGAGACCCAAATGCAGAGTCAGGTCTGGAATTAAGACTCAGAAACGAAGTAAACAATACGGCACCAAGCCAACCAAAGCCAAAATCTCAAGCAGTCGGACTGGAGACGGGACTCTTACGATTGAACACTGAGTGCTCTGCTACAGTGCTTTAACTATAGACTGTCCATAAGGAATTGTGACATTGCACAATTATATCTCTGAATCTTTAGAAGAAAAGTGACAGTTAACTATACTCTGGGAAATGGACGTGCGGAAACATGACACCTTCTTAGTGTTTGCGTGAACGTGTTGGGCCACAATAGACCCTCTGAGTTGCTGACACACAGTAACTTAGGAACTTCAATTAAACCCAAACGACGCAGGAGGAGAATTAGGATATCGAGTCTGCTGGTCGTTTCATAGCTGATCCATAGTCCTCTTGGTTCCAAACTCGCGCCTTCATTCCTTCAATAATGAAGAATTTTTCAAACTCTCTCTTACATATACAGAATGGCTGGTAGTCCACGCCTGCCTGCTGCGTGGAATTCCGCAGATTCAGCACGATCTGGCGAAGGAAGTTCCTTATTATCCCCTGTTTAAAAGATATCTCTATATTCGGAAGCTGTTTCTTCTGATCCTAGATCCATTCTCTTCACACCAACTCTGTCATGATCTTTCACAATCTGAATTTTTCAATATGCACACTTCATTATTCATTATTCTGAATTCCCTCGAGTAGAGGCCCACAACCATTAAACGTTCTTCATACGACAGACAATTTATTTCGGGAACCTCCTTTGAAACTTTTCAAATATAATCACATGCTTTGTTCGATAAGGGATATCAACGTGCTCACAATTCTCCAAATGTGGCCTCACAGTACCTTATTTAGCCTTAGAATTATTGGCAAGAGCAAATCTCACCGTTTCCACCTCGACTGGACTGGAACTGATATTGCAGCGGGACATTCTGTCATTAAAGATGAGGAGGAGTGGGGATTGAACCAGCGATGCAGGGGTATGAATAGCAGAATGTCAAAACAGATGGAGTGGTTGTTGGAGCAGATGTTGTTGAGACCACAGACAAAGTGAGGAAGCAAAAGGTTGAGCCTGCTGGGTCTCATGTTCTGAGCTGCCTCCGTTTAAACGCGAGAAGTATTCTACGAAAGACCGACGGGCTCAGGGAAGGGGTCATCCGCTGGCATTCTGATATTGTAGACATTAGTGAGACGCCGTTGCAGGGCGGGCAGGAGCGTCAGCTCAACATTCCCGGTTTCGGTTGTATAATCGTGATGAAGCGGGAAATATTCAAAATTGAGGAGTGGATTTACTAGTCACGTGAGATTCATTGACAAGAACGGAGAGAGGAGTTCATGTGTGGCTTTAACAGGGACGTTAATATGCAGGGAGTTGATTGTTGTGCAGTCAGAAGTAATTCAACTCAAGTGGTATATCACAACATTGTGGGCCGACTGCTCTGTTCTGTTCCGTGATTTACGGATGTTCTCAGTGCTTCACAATCTATCGTCAAAGTCCTTGATCTAACCCAAATCCTTATCTGTCCACTCGATGAATTTAAATTTCTCTTTTACCCCTCCTGCAGAGCAGTGAACGTAAATCACAGTTCACAGGAAACTGGGTGACATTTAGAAGGATGAAAGCGGTTTAACAGACAGGCCCAGGTTAGAGAGCCCCCTATAACCCACCCCTTCAATAGCAGATCTACCGCTTTGTATACTTTTGGGTGGGGGACGGGTCAAATGTCCGGCAAGATTCACTCTAACAGACACTCACAGTGACATCCGCTGTCTCTCCTGTGTCCACCCGGTTTGTTACTTCCTCTGAGAACTCTGGCAGGCTTGTCCGGCAAGATTTGTATTCACAGAAACTATGCTGACTCCGACTTCCTTGGTCATTTCTTGGACTCCATAACTTATCCATCAAAATAGATACTGATATTTTCGCAGCGACCAAGGCCGCTTTGGAAAACTTTTCCATCATCCAACTTCCCACACACTTTTACTGTCTTAAAGATCCTTCCCTTGGCTGTAATGCGGTCCTTAACCTCTCTCGTCAGCCGCGGTGACTACCCCTGCGATATGAGGACTTTGTGGCATATCTATCTTGTGCTTTGTGAAATATTCCCAGAAGCTCCAGCCATTTCTACCCTGCCGGGATCGTTCCCAGTAACCTCATCCAATGCACCTGCCCAAGCTCCTCTCTCATCTGCCTGCAATTCTCTTAATTCCATTGTGATACTGATACCTGTGACTTATGCTTCTGCATCTCAGAGTGAAGTATGAATTCAATCCAACGTATTCAGTTAAGAGACCTCTAGCTGTTCTCCCTCACACTTAACAATTCTGACTCACTAGCAGGGACCGGACCACCCTAACTTTAGTTGGTCCGCCCACACTCTCCCTGTATCCAAAAGTGATATAACTGTTTTTCAGGGGGTTTGCCGCAGGGGTACTATGCACTGGCTCCTTAACTGCTTATCTCGTGTATTCACCAGTCGCCGGGGCCGGATGAGATGTACCCCAGGCTACTGTGGGAGGCGAGTGAGGAGATTGCTGAGTAGCTGGCGATGATATTTGCATCATCAATTGGGAGACAGGAGAGGTTCTAGAGGATTGGACGGTTGAGAATGTTTTTCTTTATTCAAGAAAATGAGTACAGATAGACCAGGAAATTATAGACCAGTGAGTCTTGTCTCAGTGGTTGGTAAGTAGATGGAGAAGATCCTTAGTGCCAGGATTTATGAACATTTGGAGAGTATAATATAATTAGGAATTGTCAGCATGACTTTGTCAAGGGTAGATCGTTCCTTACGAACCTGATTGAAGTTTTTTGAGGATGGGACTAACACAGATTGATGAAGGAAGAGCGGCAAGGTGTTTCATAAGTTACCCCATGCAAGGCTTATTGAGAAAGTAAGGAGACATGGGATCCAAAGGGACATTGTTTTGTGGATCCAGAACTGGCTTGCCCACAGAAGGCAAAGAGTGGTTGTAGAAAGGTCGTATTCGCCATATAGGTTGGTCACCAGTGGAGTGCCTCATGGTTCTGTTTTTGAACCTTACTCTTCGTGATTTTTTTGAATGACCTGGATGAGGAATTGGAGGGATGGGTTAGCAAGTTTGCTGATGACACTAAGGTTGGAGGTGTTGTGGATGGTGTGGAGGGCTGTCAGCGGTTACTTCGGGACATTGATAGGATGCAAATTCGGCTGAGAAGTGGCAGATGGAGTTCAAACCAGATATGTGTGAGGTGGTTCATTTGGTAGGTCAAATATGACGGCAGAATAATGAATTAATGGTGAGACTCTTGGCAGTGTGGAGAATCAGAGCGATCTTGAGGTCCGATTCCATTGGGCGCAGGGTGACTCAGTGGTTAAGTGAGTGGACGGTATATTAGCCTTCATCAATCGCGGAATTGAATTTAGGAGCCGAGAGATAATGTCGCAGCTATATAGCACCCTGGTCAGACCGCACTTGGAGTACCGTGCTCATTTCTGGTCACCTCACGACAGAGAGGATGTGACAGACATAGAAAGGGTGCAAAGGAGATCTACAAGGATGTTGCCAGATTGTGAAGCAGGTCTTATGAGGATAGCTTGATTTAACTCAGCCTTCTCTCCTTGGACGGACGGAGGATGAGAGGTGCCCTGATAACGGTGTTTTAGATGTTGGGAGATACTGATCGATGGATGGTTTGAGGCTCTATCCCAGGTCTGAATTGATTGCCACAGGAGGACACAGGTTCAAGGTGTTGGGGAGAAGGCACAGAGGATATGTCAGGGGTATGTTTTCTTCACTCAAAGAGTGGTGAGTGCGTGGAATGGGCTGCCAGGAAAAGTGGTGGACGCAGATACGAATGAGTCTTTAAAGAGATTTTCGGATAGGTACATGGAGCTTAGAGAAATAGAGGGCTTTGTATAAGCCTAGTGATTTCTTGTGTAGGGACATGTTTGGAACAACAGTGTGGGCCGGAGGACGTGTATCATGCTGTAGCTTTTCTATGTCTCCATGGGTATAATTCTCTATATGTCCAATCTATCATCTTGGATTATTTAAAAATTTCTGGATGTTAGCATTTACCCCAAGACGTTGATCCGCTGCATCTTGTCTCTCTCCACAATAGGTCTACTGCGGGTGGAAACTCACTTGCTCAGCCACTGGGCCTTGGCCTTGGACCATCTGGACAACAACAATATTGACAACAGCTCATCGTTCAACACCGTCATTTCCTCAGTTTTATTCAACAGGATCCAAATCCTGGGCCGTTGTATCTCCCCCTACAACGGAGTTTCATACTTCCTCATCGGGAATCCACAGTCAGTGTAGATCGGTGACAAGATTTTGGATCAGCGGATAGTGCTGAGGGAACAGGGATTTGGACAGAGAGGAAAATGGGTAACGAAATGGCTGATGGAATACAGTGTCCGGAAAGGGATGGATCTGTGCCTCTACTCATTGGGATTCAGAAGGCTCAGAGTTGACCACATTGAAACCTATTTAATGTTAAAGGGACTCAGTAGAGGGACTGGGAGAGAATAGTTTGTCTGTTGAGCGAGGCTCAGACATGCAGGGGAGATTCAGAAATGAAGGATGCCAATTTGGCACGGAGATGAGGAGGAAATTCCTCAGCCAGACACGAGTGAATTTCTGGAATTTGCAGCAGGCGACGATGGAGACCAAGGCACTGGGTAAATTGAAGATCTATTTAAGAGAAAGATCGAGTGAGGGAAGAGGTTCTCCTGAGGAAATTTGAGCAGGTGAGGCCTAACTTGAAAAGCAGAACCAAAAGGGATGACTGCCCGAGACCCGTGCAAATTGGCATAGGGTAACGAAGATTCGAAACTTAAAGAACTGGTTTGGGAGAAGTGGATTTGAATTCATGAGAAATCATCGGTAATATTGGGGAAAGAGGAAGCAACTCCAATGGGACGGGGTGCACCTGAACCGTGATGGGAACTGGATCCCAGCGAGTCGTATTACAAGGGCTGTGGATTTAAACTAAATAGTAGGGGGTGGGTTCAGCAGACTGTCTGAGTACGGATCAAGCAAACGAGAAAGGTGTAGATAAAGATCCAGTAAAATCAAAACATAGAAAAGGGGGAAGTAAGGGTGGAGTGAAGTGAAGCGAAAAAATTCAAGTGTAAAGAGATGAAGATGACATGATTTTAAAAGCATAATGAGTGTAAAAGCACTTTATCTGAATGCCCGTAGTTTTCCTAATAAGGTCAGTGAACTTGTCGCACAAATCAGTACAAAGGAGAGTGATTTAGTGGCCATTATAGAGATGTGGCTGCAGGGTGGAGAAGATTGGGAATTAAATATCCAGGTATATCAGGTAATATAGAAGGACAGACAGGAAGGTCAAGGTGGTCGTTTAACGCTTTTCATTCAGGATGAAATCAAGGCGATTGTGAGAGACGATTTAAGATCTAAGGAGCAGAATATTGAATCCATCTGGGTAGAGATAACGGATAGAAAAGGGAAAAACTCTCTGCTGTCAGTTGTCAATTGAACAGCGAACAATATCATTACAGTGTCACAGACAGGAAACAGAGGAATATCTGAGACATGTAGGAATGGAACAGCAGTTATCATGGGGTCTTTATCTCGCACAATCAATTTGTTCGAGGCAGTCTTGAGGAGGACTTCACAGACAGCAGCCGTGATGGCTTTCCGGAACAGCATGCTGTTTAATCTACAAGGGAACGTACATCCAAGTTCGGAATTCCCATCCCCCTGAGTATGGAGAACAGTTACTTCCCATTTGAGACTCAGACTGACAATTATTCCCTACCACACTCCTTCGTGGAATGTCCTAGTTAAAAGACTCTTGTTGAGCACTCAGTGCACAACCGTAGGCTTTTCATTTCCTCTTTGGATTTATTTACTCTAGTCTTGGTTATTTCTAATCTGAGTCTGAGTGAATTCTAGACCTGACTCTGCGTGTACCTTCACCACCGTCCATATCTCTTTCTTTACAGAAGGGATTACAACGTCAGCAGCGTGAGGAGATGTGGTCTGTCACTGAAAACTCGCGGGTTTCTCCGGATCAACGGTGGAGAGCATTCTGGTTTGTTTCATCTCCGCCTGGTGTGGAGGCTGCAATGCAGAGGGTCGCCGGAGGCTGCAGAGGGTTATAGCTTCAGCCAACCCCATCGCAGTCAAACCACATCCCCACCCCACAAAGAGGAATTATTCAAAAACTACCCCATCCATTACTGAGGACCTTCACAACCCGGGAAGTGCCTGTCGTTATTTGTACCATCGGGGTGGAGGTACAGGTGCCTGACGATCCGCACTCGACGACTTAAAACAAACTACTGAACTTCCACCCCCACCATCAGATTACTAAACCCTTCTCGGATACATGAACAGCCTCGATATTCCCCTATTTGCTGAGTTTATTAATTTTTGGAACTTATATTAAATCTACGGCATTGCGGAGTACCGATTGTGCAAATGATCTACTCTCGGGTGGTACAAGTCAAAAACAATAAATAAGATGGTGATTCCGGTGGCAAACACGCGATACGGATAGATAGGACATGTGGCACGCTGGTCTTCACTGAGTACAGGAGTCGGGAGGTCACATTGCAGTTGTACAGGACATCGGTGTGGCCACACTTGGAGTACTGTGTTCGGTTCTGTTCGCCCTGCTGTAGGAAAGATGAGCTGGAAAGAGTGCAGAGGGAGATTTACGAGGATGTTGCCGGGATTCGAGTGGCTGAGTTGTGGAGGCCGGGCTGGCGTAGGGAGTTTATTCTTTGGGGAGTAGGGGTGACTCTACAGAGGTGTATAAAACCCTGAGGAGCACAAATAGAGTGAATGCGCACAGTCTTTTACCCCAGAGTTGGAAATCTGTGAACCAGAGTACACAGGAGTGAGGGGAGAGTGGGTGGAGAGGAGGGGAGGGATACCAGACGTGGAGTGGTGGAGAACGATGCGGGTGGGGGAGAGAAGAGTGGGAGAAATGGTGGTAAATAAAATGGTATGCTGGGGAAAGAGGAATGTAGGAGCGTGTTGGTGGAATGGGATGCGAGTTGTGGAGGGGTGTATTTGGGAGAAGGGCAGAGTGCGTGAAGCGGGAATTTGAGGATGAGGTGGACAACAGTGGGGAAGAGAGACGGGAGAGGAAGACGGATTGTAATGTGAATCAGTTTGGCCCAACGGATTGTTGACAGAGATCCTGGATCTTTTCAGGAATATCCGTGCGAAAATGTGCAGACTTCTCGCAGATGAAACGGTGTCGACGATTGCAACGGATCCCCCATCCGGGAGAGTCGCAGTTACCGCAGTTGGGCATTCCACTGTCATGCTTCAACATAAGACTAGAAGCCGATTCCCTATCAAAGAATGTTAAAGAAATTTAGCAGAGTCAAAACAGCTCCAGGAGGAAACCCGAGACGTCACTAATTTAATTCCACTTCAGTGTTCTTTCCATAAGGCAAGTGATCCGCTTAAACTAGACCCCAGACCCGTTTCATTCCCCACGGCCCTGTGTCGTAATCTAATCTACGATCGTGACCCCCACACTTCGCACAGCCACGGTGTGTCTCCAAACTAATCCCCCTGACCCCGTCACAAGCCAGAATCCAGTGTGAATCCGAATCTCACCCGGCTTCGCATTTTCCAATCCAATAAGATCCATATAGATTGCCGATAGCGTTGGAAACACCATTCTGCAAAATTAAACCTCATCAATTAATGTTTAGGAGGAGCCTCTTCCAATGTATGAACTGGGGAGTGTGGGATGGGATGGTCGAGAGAGTGAGAGTGAGAGAGAGAGCGAGTGTGTGAGTGTCTGAGGGAGAGAGAGAGAGAGAGAGAGAGAGAGAGAGAGAGAGAGAGAGAGAGAGAGAGAGAGAGAGAGAGTGGAAACTTCACTCTGTGTCTGATCCCGGGAGTGTGTGATGGGACGATGTGGAGGGAGATTCACTCTGTGTCTGACCCCGAGAGTGTGTGATGATTCTTGTGTTACTGTGTAATCTTCTCGTGTTGTGACACATACCGCTTCATCCCTTGAATTGATTTCCAGCAGCCTTGAACCACGGTTTGAACATTCTTGCACCGCTCTGGGGAAAGCTGTTGTAAACGTGGTTATGTAATAGCACCAATCTTTCTTTCTGATCCAGTCTTCGGAACAAGTTTGCTCTGGAAATCAGGGACAAGGAAATGTGACAGACAGACTGAAATTCCCTTCACACTTTCCCTTGATACACACCCGGTGTAACACACAGACTGAATTTCACCCACACCTGAGGTCATGAACACAGTGAATCTCCTCCCACACCGACCCATCGCACAATAACAGGGACCAAGCACAGTGCCGGTCCCTCCAAACCATCCATCAAATTCTCCAGGGGTCAGGATCCTGAGTGAGTCTCGTACAAGGTGGACCTATCCACACAGAGGCACAGAATGAAGTTCCCTCCACATTTTCCATTACAGACTCCCCTCTACCTAAGTCCCCTGATACACTCCCGGAGTCATACACAAAGTGATGTCTAACTGACCTTGCTCCCTCCACAACAACACACTGCCGCGCTTATGGTTCGGACACAGACTGAAGTTGCCTTCACACTCTCCTATCGCACACCCCCGTGGTCAGACACTGAGTGAAGCTCTCTCTCTCTCTCTCTCTCTCTCTCTCTCTCTCTCTATCCACGGCCCCATCACTGACATGGGTTCAGACTGCACTCTGCTCACTGTCAAGTCACAGGTTCCTGCGGATAGACACAGAGTGAATCTCCCTCCACTCCGTCCCATTACACACTCCCGGTGTCAGACACAGAGTGAATCTCCCTCCACACCGTCCCATCACACACTCCCGGGATCAGACACAGAGTGAATCTTCCTCCACACAGTCCCATCACACAGTCCCGAAATTAGATACACAATGAAATCTCTTCACATGATCCCTGTGTCAGTTGTAGAGTGAAGATCCCTGCAGGCCATTCAATCACACACATCCTGACAGGGCAAACGCATGTCAGCGTTCCATCCCGATGTCTGCCATGCAGAAAAGTTCCGAAAACACATTCCCAGGTTCAGACACAGAGTGGACAATTCCAAACTGTCCCATCACACACTCCAAAGATCGGATTGTCCCTCCGTAGCATTCCCTCACACGCACACTGTGTCAGTCACAGAATGAAGCTGCTTCCACAGTGTTCTTTCACAGCCCACAGAGGTCAGACGCGGAGTGACACTCCTCCCATGCAGACCCATCACACTACCCAGAGTTGAACACAGTGTGACGACGCATTGCACTGACACATAAAATACTCCCGGTGTAAATCTCAGAGTGACTCCCACTCCGCACTGTTCCAAGACACATTTCTGGGGTCAGACACAGAATGAGACGCCCTCTAAACTGCCCCATTGCACTTTCCCGGGGTCAGATACAAACTCGCATCATACCCTCCCATAGTCAGTTTCAAAGGAAAGCTCGTCTACACCGTCTAATCTCTCCTGCTGCCATACTCAAGCTGAGTCTCCCAGACCAATCACAAGGTGTAGCTCCCTCAACTCCTCCTCATCAGTAACTTCAGGAGTCAGATACCCATCTCCTACCCCACACAATATCACAAAATACCTGAGGGACAGACACACATAGAATTTCAATCCGCTCCTCTCCTTTACACAACCTCGGAGACAGCCGAAGAATGAAGGCTCAGGGTCCCATCATACTATCCCGGTGTCAGACACAGAGTGAGTCTCCCTCCGCACCGTCCATCACACAGTCCCGGTGTCAGGCACAGAGTGAATCCCCCTCCACACCATCCCATCACACTCTCCCGGTGTCAGACACAGAGTGAATCTCCCTCCACACCGTCCCATCACACACTCCCGGGGACTGACACGGACTAAATCCCCCCCCCCCCCACACCGTCCCATCACACTCTCCCGGTGTCAGACACTGAGTGAATATGCCTCCACACTCCCACCCCACCGCATATTCCCGTATTGAGACACTGTATGAAGCTCCTCCTACACGGTGACATCAGACAAAACGGGCGTCAGTAAACGAGAGAAGCTCCCTCCGCATCGTCCTGTCACACTCCACTGGTTTCCGACGCGGAGCCGAACACATCCAAGCACATGTTATCTTTCTCGGTTTCAGGCGCACACATGACACACGCCCGCCAAAAACGCTCTCACACCAAACACCCCCCCCCCACCTTCCCGCCTATAGCTACCCATGGCATACACACTGTGTCAACCACAACGACCCATCATACACAAACGGGGTGAGACACAGATTTAAAATCCCTGCAAACTGTCCGATCACACACTAACAAGGTCGAACGCAGATTACCTCTCTCCACGGACCCATGACAGACACCCGGGGTCGGACGTGGAATGATGCTCCCGTCAACACTGTCCCATCACATACTCCCGTTGTCAGACAAAGAATTTTGCTCCCTCCACAAAGCTTTGTCACGCAATGATAGGTCAAAGAAAGAGTGAAGCACTCTCTCCATGTCCTCGTCACTCATTCCGGCTGTCAGACTCCATACTTCCACACCGTCTTATCACACACTCCCGGCCTCAGGCACACAGTGAAGAACCCTCCACACCACCCCTCGCTACCTCCCTGGATCAGGGAACAGAATTTAGATCCCTCACGTCCTCCAATCACACACAGCCTCGATAAGGCACACTGTGAATCTCTCTCCATGGCCCCATCGCACAATCCAGCCGTCAGACACAGAAATAAACTCCGTCAGCACACACGACGAGGGTGATTCTCCATCGTTTGCCTCTCAACGCATCACGTAGCAAATTTCAGTCACAGAGTGAAGCTCCCTCCACACGACCCCATCTCACACTCCCGAGTCTAATACAGTGTGAATCTCCATCCTTACGTCCCATCAAGCATCTCCTGGCGGGTCACAGAGTGAGACTCTCTCTCTGATCCGTTCCATCACACCAACTTGTGTTTTCACACAAAGAGAAGCTCCACCCACACCCTCCTGTGGCACACTCACGGCGTCAGACTCCCTGCTCAATATCCAATCACACAATCCGTTGTCAGATAGAATATACGTCCATTTGCACTATCCAATCACACACTCCTGGAATCAAACACAATCGCTCTCCCGCTCGACGAGCCCATTACACACTCCCGGGTTCAGGCACATAGTGAATCCCCCTCCACACCGTCCCATCACACACTCCCGGGGTCAGACACAGAGTGAATCTCCCTCCACACCGTCCCGTCACTCACTCCTTGGGTCAGACACAGAGTGAATCTCTCTCCACACTGTCCCATCACACACTGCCGGAGGGAGACACAGGGTGAAGTAGCAATGCTACGTCTCACAATCCCGTTGTCAGACACAGAGTGAATCAAAATTCACAATGTCCCATCACACTCTCCTGGATTCAGTGACAGAGGGAAACTCCCTCCATGCAATCCCATCACACACTCACCGGGTCAACCACAGAGTGAATCACCCTGCCTGCCAACTCTTCACACACTCCCGATGTCAAGCACAGAGTGACGCTTCCTCTCCCCATGCCTGCCCTGTGATGAGGAGAGGGTGAAAGTGGGGGATGATGTCTCACCTCTTCTGCTGGTTAACAGTTCACAGATTTCAGCTTTGGTTTCGTTGACAGATCTGTACTTCGTTTCCATCTCAGTGAACTGGTGACGGAGATCGTTGTTCATTCGTTTAAGATCGAACAGATTAGAGTTTCGCTGACATGTTTCGTAAGACTGACGAATCTGTGATACTGAGTGAGATGGTGAAGGATTTTTAGCGTTTACAGTAACACGTGATTCAGCGTCACGCCAGCGAACGGGTCACAGAGAGTGTTGCGTCAGTGTCACGGAGAAGGGCGTCACAGTGAAGGATGTACTGATGGCACAGGGAGAGGCGTCGGCGTCACCTTGATGGGAGTGTCTGTGTCACGCTAGGGGGTATATCAATGTCCCGGTGAAAGTCTTTTTTTTTGTTTCTATTGTGGTCTGCGTCAGTATCGTATGGGGCATGTCCGAGTTGCTGTGAGGAATGTGCCGGCGTCACTGTGAATTTAACTGTCGGTATTACGGTAAGGGGTTTGCCTGTGTCAGGGTGAGGTGCGCCTAATTGCCTCAGTGAGCGGTGCATCGATGTTATGTTGAGGCGCGATACTGTCACGGTAAGGGGTGTTACAGTGACATCTGAGTCTTTTTCACAATGCGGTGCGGAGCGGATCACATTGAGGAGCGTGAAGATGTCACGGTGTACGCAACATCAGCGTCACGGTGAAGAACGTATCGGTGTCACTGTGAGGTGTGTTTCGGTGCTGCCTTGAGGAGTTTATCAGTAACGCCATCAGGGACATGTCGAAGTTATTGAAGGGTACCATGCAGCCAGTGTGACAGCAATGTGCGTGTCACGGCGATGGTCGTTTCAATGTCGCGGTTAGGAATGTATCTATGTCTCTTTGTAAGTCGTGACCGTAATACGGTAACAGCATTGTTAATGTTATGTTGAATGGCGTGTCGGTGTCAGGACGAGTCTTGATTGTGTTACGGTCAAGGCCGTGTTTTTATCACGGTCAGAGGAGTGTCCGTGTTATAGAAGATAGAGCATGGAATTGTACAGCACAGTACGGGCATTTCGGCCCACAATGTTATGCCGACCCGTAAACCCTGCCTCCCATATAACTCCCCACATACCTGTCAAGCAGCCTCTTAAATTTCAGTGATGATTCTGCCTCCGCTATTGACTCAGGGAGTGCATTCCACGCACGAACCACTCTCTGAATAAAAACATTTTTTAAAAAAAACTTCCTCTAATAACCCCCGTCAACTTCTTACTCTTTACCTTAAAGCCAGGTCCAGTTGTATTGAGTAGTGCGTCCTTAGGGAAGAGTCCACTCTATATATTCTTCTTAATAACTTGTATAACCCTATCATGTCTCCTCTCATCCTCCTTCTCTCCAAAGAGTAAAGCCATAGCTCCCTAAATCTCTGATCATAATTCAGACTCTCTAAACCAGGCGGCATCCGGGTAAATCTCCTCTGTACCCTTTCCAATGCTTCCACATCCTGCCTACATTAAGGCGACCAGAACCGGACACAATAATCCAAGTGTGGCCTAACTTGAGTTTTATAGAGCTGCACCATTACCTCTCTTTCTGTGGAAAGTGGCCAATGAGTGAGTGGGCCAGTGAAGGTGTGGAGATTTAAGGGTTTGACTCGAGAGACATTTGAAGATCCTGTTAGCGAGGAAGACCAACCAGGCGTGAGCCACGGTGGAACGGCCTCTGTCACTGAGTCTGACCCTGCGGTGCAGAAGGATGGGACGGAGAAGAGGAGAACTGTCGTCATTGGAGACTCTATAGTCAGGGGAGCAGACAGGAGATTTTGTGGACGTGAGAAAGAAACCCCCATAGTTTGCTGTCTTCCGGGTTCCAGGGTCCGGGATGAATCTGATCGGGTGCATGACATCCTGGCACGAGAGGGAAAACAACCAGAAGTCGTGATACATGTTGCTACCAAGGACATAGAGTGATGAGGTGCAGAAGTGTGAGATCCGGGAACTAGGCAGAAGGCTGAAGGACAGGACCTCAAATGTGGCGTTCTCAGGATTGGTGACAGTGCTACGTGATAGCGATGGTAAGAATTGGAGGAGTTGGCAGTTGAATGCGTGGCTGCGGTTCTGGTGCAGGGGGCAGGGGTTTAGATTTTTGGCTCATTGGGATCTATTCAGGGGAAGTCAGGACGTGTGCAGATTGTATAGGTTGAATCTGTGCTCGAGGGGGAGCAATATGCTTGCAGGTATGTTTGCTGTCATGGTTCGGGAGGGTTTAGACTAATTAGCAAGGGAGATTGGACCCGGAGCAATAGAGCAGTGAAATAAGTGTATGGCGTAAAGACAGATTAAAATATAGAAAGGAACTGAGGAATGAGTAACAGAATAAAGGGTGTAAAGATCGTAAGGTGGAAGGGCTCAAGTGTGCGCAATTCAATGCAAGAAGCATCAGGAACAAAGGTGATGTATTGTGATGTAGTGGCCATTCCGGAGAAATGGCTGGCACCAGGGCAGGAATGGATTCTTAATATTCCTGGACTTCAGTGCTTTAAAAGGGATAGAGAGAGCGGAAAAAGGGAGGAGAGTGGAGGATGCTATCACGTACCTGCTGCACAAATCCCTCTCTCACCTGGATAGTGTCAGTGGTGCTGTGAGGATTAAATTCCTGGACATCTCTAGTGGTTTTAACACCATCCAGCCCAGGACCTTAAGGCACAAACTAAAGGAGATGGGAGTAGGATCACACATGGTGGCTTGGATTACGGACTACTTGACAGACAGACCTCAGTATGTGCGGTTGGGAGACTATAGGTCTGACACGGTGTTCAGGAGCACAGGAGCGCCGCAGGGGACCGTGCTCTCTCCGGTCCTCTTCATCCTGCGCACATCAGACTTCCAATATAACTCGGAGTCATGCCATGTGGAGAAGTTCGCTGAAAACACGGCCATAGTGGGGTGTGTCAGGAATGTTCAGGAGGAAGAGTGTAGGAAACTGATACAGGACTTTGTGATATGGTGCAACTCAAACTACCTGCGTCTCAATATTACCAAGACCAAGAAGATGGTGGTAGACTGTAGGAGACCTAGGCCTCATATGGAGCCAGTGATCATTAATGGAGAATGTGTGGAGCAGGTTAAGACATACAAGTATCTGGGAGTGCAGTTAGACGAGAAGCTAGACTGGACTGCCAACACAGATGCCCTGTGCAGGAAAACACAGAGTCGACTGTATTTCCTCAGCAGGCTGGCGTCATTCAATGTTTGTAGTGAGATGCTGAAGATGCTCTATCGGTCAGTTGTGGAAAGCGCCCTCTTATTTGTGGTGGCGTGCTGGGGAGGCAGCATTAAGAAGAGGGACGCCTCAAGTCTTAATAAGCTGGTAAGGAAGGCGGGCTCTGTCATGGGCACAGAACTGGACAGGATAACATCGGTGGCAGAGAGCAGGGCGCTGAGTAGGCTACGTCAATCATGGAAAACCGTGAACATCCTCTGCACAGCACCATCCAGAGACAGAGAAGCAGCTTCAGCGGCAGGTTGCTGTCAATGCAATGCTCCTCAGACAGGATGAAGAGATCATTACTCCCCAACGCCATTCGGCTCTACAATTCAACCACCAGGGCCAAGACATGTTAAAGTGCCGGGGTTAGGACTGAGCTTAAGGTACCACTCAATGCACTTCAGTAAACTATTTCAGAACTTTTTAAAAACTATTTTTTAATGCTTTTTGGGAGGGTGATTTTAGATGCATATCATATTTATACTGAGTTAACTACTGTATGTAATTAGTCTTGCTACAATAATTGTATGGGAAACTGGGAAAATGTTGAATTTCCCCTTGGAGATGAATAAAGTATCTATCTATCTATCTATCTATCTATCTATCTATCTATCTATCTATCTATCTATCTATCTATCTATCTATCTATCTATCTATCTATCTATCTATCTATCTATCTATCTATTACCGGTAAGGATATTATTACAGCTGCAGAAAGGGTGGTTAATGTAGCAGTATCCTCTTTTGAGTCAGTTTGGGTAGATGTCAGGAACAGGAAGAGAGCAGGTCCTCTACTGGGGCATTCTATAGACCCCCTGGTAGCAGCAGAGATACCGAGGATCAGATTGGGAGGCAGATATTGGGAAGGTGCAAAAATAAGAGGGTTGTTATCATGGGTGACTAACTTACCTAATATTGATTGGCAACTGATTAGTTCAATGTGTTTAGATGGGGAAGAGTTTACTAAGTGTGTCCAGCATGGATTCTTGTCACAGTATGTTGACAGGCCGACTAGTGGGAATGCCATACTAGATCTAGTATTAGGTAACGAACGGGTCAGGTCACAGATCTGTCAGTGGCTGAGCATCTGGGGGACAGTGATCACTGTTCCCTGGCCTTTAGCATTATCATGGTAAAGGATAGAATGAGAGAGGACAGGAACATTTATAATTGGGGAAGGGCAACTTATGAGTCTTTAAGGCTAGAACTTTCGGGTGTAAACTGGGATGATGTTTTTGCAGAGAAATGTACTGTGGACTTGTGGTCGATGTTTAGGGATCTCTTGCAGGATGTTAGAGATAAATTTGTCCTGCTAAGGAAGACAAAGAATGGTAAGGTGAAGGAACCGTTTGTGACAAGTGAGGTGGAAGAAATAGTCAGCTGGAAGAAGCAAGCATACATGAGGTTTAGGAATCAACGATCAGATGGGGCTGTTGAGGAATATAGGATAGCAAGAAAGGAGCTTAAGAAGGGGCTGAGAAGAGCAAGAAGAGGGCATGAGAAGGCCTTGGCGAGTAGGGCAAAGAAAATCCCCAAGGCATTATTCAGTTATGTGAAGAACAAAAGGGTGATAGAATTGAATATAGGACCAATTAGAGATAAAAATGGGGAGATGTGCCTGGAGGCTCTGGAAGTGATCGAGCTCCCCAATGAATACTTCTTTTCGGTATTCAGCACTGAGAGGGAACTTAATGACGGAGAGGACAAAATGAGTGAGGTTGATGTTCTAGAGCATGTTAATATTAATGGAGAGGAGGTGTTGAAGTTGTTAAAATAGATTAGGACGGATAAGTCCCCGGTGCCTGGCAGAATATTCCCCAGGCTGTATTCCGGTGGACGAGGACATAAAGATCTTTGACAGAGGCTCAGCAATCTCTTCCCTCTCCTCTTGGAGCAGCCTGTGGAATATTTTGTCAGGGTCTTGGGACTTATCCGTCCTAATGAATTTTAAGAACTCCAACAACTCCTCTCCCCTACTACCAACATGCTCCAGAATATCAACGTCCCTCATATTGTCCTCACCGTCATCATGTTCTCTCACATTGGTGAAAGCTGAAGATAAGTATTCAGTGAGTACCGTGCTTTCTTCCGCAGTATCCAGGCACATAGAACCATAGAACATTACAGCACAAAAACAGGCCTTTTAGCTTTTCTTGGCTCTGCCGAACCTTTTTTCTGCCTAATCCTACTGACATGCACCTGGGCCAAATCCCTCCAAACGCCTCTCATCCATATACCTGTCCAGGTTTTTCTTAAGCCTTAAAAGTGATCCCGCACTCACCAATTAATCTGGCAGCTCATTCCACACTCCCACCACTCTCTGCTTAAAGGGAATATTAGCCGCCATAATGTTACCTTTAAACGTTTCCCCCTTCACCCTTAACCCATGAACTCTGATTTTTTTTTTCTGCCCGGCCTCAGAGGAAAAAAGCTTGCTGGCATTAACTCTATCTATATCTATCATAATGTTATACACCTCTAACAAATCACCCTTCATTCTTCTACGCTCCAGGGAATAAAGTCCTAACCTATTCGAACTTTCTCTGTAACTCAGTTTCTCAAGTCCCGGCAACATCTTTATTAACCTTCTCTGCACCCTTTCAAACTTATTAATATCCCTCCTGTAATTTGGTGACCAAAACCGCACACAACACTCCAAATTCGGTTTCGCCAATGTCTTATACAACCTCACCATTACATTCCAACTCTTAAACTCAATACTTTGATTTCTAAAGGCCAATGTACCAAATGATCCCTGTACAAACCTATCTGCTTGTGAGGTAATTATGTACCTGTACTCCCAAATCCTTCTGCTGCACTCCTCAGGGTCCTACCACTTACCTTGTATGTTCTACCTTGGTTTGACCTTCCGAAGTGCAGTATCTCTCACTTGTCCGCATTGAACTCCATCTGCCATTTTGCTGCCCATTTCTCCAGTTGGTCCAAATCCCTCTGTAAGCTTTGAAAACCTTTCTCACTGTCCACTACACCTCCACACCGTGTATCATCAGCAAATGTGCTGATCCAATTACCCACATTATCGTCCAGATCATTGATAAAGATGACAAATAACAATGGACTCAGCACAGATCCCTGTGGCACACCACTTGTCACAGGCCGCCACTCAGAGTAGCAATCCTCCACTACCAAGCTCTGGCTTCTTCCATTGAGCCAATATCTAATTTAATTCACTACCTCTCCATGTATACCTAGCGATCGAATCTTCCTAACTAACCTCCCATGCGGACCTTGTCAACGGCCTTACTGAAGTTCATGAATACAATATCCACTGTCTTCCCTTCATCCATTTCCTGGTAACGTCCTCGAAAAACTCTAATAGTTTGGTTAAACATGACCTACCACGCACAAAGCCATGCTGATTGTTTCGAATAAGTCCATGTCTATCGAAATACTTGCAGATCCTATCTCTTAGTATTCCTTACAATAACTTACCTACTACCAATGTCAAACTTACCGGCCTATAATTTCCTGGCTAACTTTTAGAGCCTTTTTTAAACAACGGAATTAAATGAGCTATCCTTCCCACCTTTATCTCTAATCGCTCCCAACTTCACTCCAGTCTTCCTATTAATCTTCACATAACTGGAAGAATGCCCTACCCTACTTGCCAAGACCTTCTCATCTACCCTTCTGGCTCTCCTCAGCCCCATCTTAAGCGCCTTTCTTGCTACCCTGTGTTCCGCAATAGAACAATCTGTCCCTTGCTTCCTAAACCGCATATATGCTGCCTTCCACCTGACTAGATTTTCCACCTCACTTGTTGCCTATGGTTCCTTCACCCTACCATTATTTATCCCTAACAAATTTAACAAATTTATCCCTAACATCCTTCAAGAGATCCCAAAACATCGACTAAATGTCCTGTGACTAGTGGTGTGTGACAGGGATCAGTGCTGGGTCCATTTTATCTTTGTCATCTATATCAATGATCTGGAATGCAATGTGGTAAATTGGATCAGCAAATTTGCTGATGATAAAGAAATTGGAGGTGTAGTTGACAGTGATGAAGATTTTCAAACCTTGCAGAGGGATTTGTACCAACTGGTAAAATAGGCTGAAAAATGGCAGATGGAGTTTAATAGAGACACGTGTGAGGTATTGCACTTTGGAATGAGAAACCTAGGTCGAACATACAACGTAAATGGTAGGGCACTGAGGAGAGCAGGAGACAAGAGGGCTCTCGAAATACAATTACAAAATTCCCTAAAAGTGCCCTCAGAGGTAGAGAGGGTAGTAAAGAGAGCTATTGGTACATTGGCATTTATATATCAAAGTACTGACATCAAGAATTGGAACGTTATGGTGAGGTTGTATAAGGCATTGGCATTGGTGAGGCCAAATTTTGAATATTGCGTGCCGTTTATGTTACCGATTTGCAGGAAATATATTAATAAGGTACGAATGCTGCGACGGTTTACATGGATGTTGCCGGGACTTGAGAAATTGAGTTACAAAGCAGGTTGAATAGATTTGATAAGTTTCCACACGGAAGGTTAGCTTGGAAGGTTCAGTCGTTAGCTATTAATATTGAAGTAGTAAATGTATTCAACAGTGGCTGGAAGGGAGATGCCAGAGAGTAGTAGTGGATAACTGTTCGTCAGGTTGGAGGCCGGTGACTAGTGCTGTGCCTCAGGGATCTGTCCTGGGTCCAATTTTATATGTCATATACATAAATGATCTGGATGATGGGGTGGTATATTGGATCGTAAGTATGTAGATGATTTTAACATAGGTGGCGATGTGGATAGTGAAGTAGTTTTTCAAAGCTTGCAGAGAGATTTAGGCCAGTTAGAAGAGTGGGTTGAACGATGGCAGATGGAGTTTAATGCTGATAAGTGTGAGGTGCTGCATTTTGGTAGGACTAATCAAAATAGGACATACCTGGGAAATGGTAGTCCATTGAAGAATGCATTAGAACAGAATGATCTAGGAATAATGATGCATTTTTCCCTGAAGATGGAATCTCACGTGGACAGGGTGGTGAAGAAAGCTTTTGGTATGCCTTATTTTATATATCAGAGCATTGTGTATAGAAGTTGCGATATATGGTTAAAATTGTACAATAAATTGTTAAGGCCATATTTGGAGTATTGTGTACAGTTCCAGTCAACGAATTGTCGGAAAGATGTTAACAAATAGAGTACAGAGAAGATTTACTAGAAGGTTACTTGTGTTTCAACACCTAACTTACAGAGAAAGTTTGACCAAGTTTTGTCTTTACTTTTTGGAGCTTAAAAGGTTGACGGTGGACTTGAGAAGAGGCATCTAAATTTATGAGGGGGATAGATAGAGTTGACGTGGATAGGCTTTTTCCTTTGAGAGTAGAGGAGATTCATAAAAGAGGACAAAAGTGAGTGAGAGTTAGGGGGCAAAAGCTTAGGGGAAGCAACAGGGGGAACTTCACTACTCAGAATGTGGCGGCTGTGTGAAACAAGCTTCCAGTAGAAATGGTAGAGGCAAGTTCGTTATTGTCATTTAAGGTAAAGTTGCAGAGGTATATGGACAGGGAAGGAATGGAGGGTTATGGTCGGTGGGACTAGGTGAGAATAAGCGTCGGCACGGACTGGAAGGACTGAGGTTGCCGGTTTCCGCGCTATAATTGTAATATGCTTACATTGTTCAGATTAGGAGTTTTTTCCCTGGAGCGTAGAAGAATGAGGGGATATTTGATAGAGGTGTATAAAATGATGATGAATATAGATAGAGTGAGGACAAGCAGGCTCTTTCCACTGACGCTCGGGGAGAGATAAAAAAAAACAGAGGACATGGTTTGAGGTTGAAGGGGAAAAAGTTGGAAGGGAACATTATGGGTTCCGTCTTCTTCACACAGAGGGTAGGAGTGTGGAATGAACTGCCAGATGAAGTGGTGAATGCAGGCTCACTTTTAACATTTAAGAAAAACGGACAGGTACATGGATGAGAGGCTTATGGAGAGATATGATTCTGGTGCAGGTCACTGGGACTAAGCAGATAAATGGTTCAACACAGCCAACAAGGACCAAAAGACACGTATCTGTGCCGCAATGTTCCGTGGTTCTATGGTCCTATGTCTATAGTATAATTCCCAGTAAATTATCATCCCAATTCACACCCGGAAAATCTAGTCTGATAGCTTCATATTTTCACTTCCCCAATTAAATATTTTCCTGTCCTCTCTGATTCTATCCTTTTCCATGATAATGCTAAAGGCCAGGGTGCCGTGGTCATTGTCCCCAGAGGTTCACCCATTGAAAGATCAGTTACCTGTCCCTGTTCGTTTCCTAATACTAGATCCAGTATTGTATTCCCCAGTCGGCTTGACGACACGCTGTGGCACTAATACTGACTCAAAAGTGGATAGTGCTCCGGTACCCACCCTTTCTTATGCTGACCAGTAATGCCACCGCTTCTCCCCTTCAAGTAATATGGAGAATCCGTTTCTGCCCTGGTGCCAGTCAAATCTCTGCAATAGCCAGTCCATCATAATTCCATGTATGCATCCAAGCTCTCAGTTCATCATCTTTGTTCCTGATGCTTCTTGCATTGAAGTACACGCACTTTAGCCCTTCTACCTTACTACCTTTACACCCTTTATTCTGCTTCTCTTTCCTCAAAGCCTCTCTATGTATTGCATCTGCCTTTACTCCATGCACTTCTTTCACAGCTCCATCGCTCCTGGTCCCATTCCCCTTGCAATATATTTTAAACCCTCCGGACCATGCTAGCAAACCTTCCAGCAAGGATATTGATCCCACTGGAGTTCAGGTGCAACCCATTCAATCTGTACAGGTCCCACCTTCCCCAGGAGAGATCCCAATGGTCCAAAAATCTAAAGCCCTGCCCCCTGCACAAACTCCTCAGCCATGTATTCAACTGCCATCTCTTCCAATTCTTACTATCACTATCACGTAGTACTGGCAGCAAACCTGAGAACGCCACCCTTGAGGTCCTGTTCTTCACCCTTCTGCCTAGTTCCGGGAACTCACAATTCAGGACCTCATCCCTCTTCCCTACGGTGAGGAGTTTTTAATTGGCGAACTGAAAGTTGGGGGTGGATTTTGGTGTCGTTGTTGTGTTTTACAGTAACAAATCATTCCACTCTCTTTATTTACGGTCTGACTCCATCCGGAGCCCGTTCCACTCACCATGGATCGAGAGACCGGCCACTGTCACGAGGAAGACGCCTATAATTAGGCAGAGTAGGCAGATCACACGGAACAGTACATTTCCGACCTTCACTTTCGAATCTCGTGCTTGCGCAACTGTGGAGAGACAATACGACCATAAGGTCACAATCAATATTTAATGACAATATGAGCTACTAATGAATAATTTACTTCAGTATCGTAGTGATTGCAGTGTTGACTTGCAGCAGACTGAAAAGCTTCAGGATGTAGATATTCAGAAAGAGGATGTGCTGGACCTTGTGGAAAGCATCGGCTTGGATAGGTCGCCTGGAACGTACGAAATGTAAAGGAAGCTGCAATGGAAGCCGAGGGAAGAGATTGCTGAGACTCTACCGATGGTCTTTGCGTTAGGAATAGGGACGGGAGGTCTGAACCCCCCCCCCCCTACCACGTCCCTATCTATAATTTTAGTCTGCTTCTCTTTATCTCTTGTTTTCCCCCCTCACTATAATGTCCCCCCAGCCCTACCATTCTTTCTCTTTTAATTCTATAATTCTCCAGCTTCCCCTACCCAATTTCCCTCCAGCCTACTTCCCAGCTCTCCACTTCATCCCTCCCAACACTGCTTATCCCTCCTCGACCATCCTATGTTACCTCACTCCTGATGAAGGGTTTCAGCCCGAAACGTCGTCACTACCTCCTCCCATAGATGCTGTCTGTCACAGCATTTTGTGTTTTTATCTGCAATTCTCATCCCAGTTAGGAGGGAAATAACCGCCGAGAGAAATTCCATGGGCGTAGAAAGATGAGAGAGAGAGAGAGAGAGAGAGAGAGAGAGAGAGAGAGAGAGAGAGAGAGAGAGAGAGAGAGAGAGAGAGAGAGAGAGAGAGAGAGAGAGAGAGAGAGAGAGAGAGAGAGAGAGAGAGAGAGAGAGAGAGAGAGAGAGAGAGAGAGAGAGAGAGAGAGAGAGATATGGATTGTGGAGCATGTCTGATAAGAATAGCAGAAAGAGGTTTAACTGCAGACCAGAGTGACATTATTTTTTAAGCAGACGGTACTCTGTCTGTAGAAGGAACAGCCAGAGAAATGGTCGATGCAGATGAATTAGCATTTGTACAAGTGTGCGAAGAGCAGATGATCCCTTCAGAATGGCGTCATCAATGTAAACTCTGACCTGCTTGAGCAGTCACTGGCATTTTTCCTGGTCTTGACGCAATATGATGATCTTCATCCTGAGCGATCGGAAGTTCATTTAGGCGAAAGTTCAGCTGAGAGTAGGTGGGGTCCAGACCATCTGGAACAGAGTGGAAGAGAATTTGAGAGAGAGAGAGAAAGAGAAAGGCAAGGGACAGGTCGAGAATGGTGGGGCGGATTGTGAGTCAGGGAGAAAAGTTGAGGAAGAACAGGAACTAGGGTAGAGTAACATGTGGAGACTGAGCAGCAGATGGATGGATGGATGGAGAGGGGAAATAAGGTGAGGGATGAAAGCGCTGCGCGGGAAATTGGGAGACAGAATGAGGAGAGGAATTCAACTGGCAGTGTGGATGGAGAAGAACGAAAGGGACGGGTTGCACATTAAGAGGCGGAGGACCATCATTCTGGCAGGCAGGGTTGCAACTGCAACACCGGTGTTTTTAAACTAGTAAGTGGGGGAGGAGAGGGGAAATCTGGAAACAAAATGTCAGTTAAAGGAAAAGAGAGAAATAGAAAACTTAAGAAAGACAACACAATTAAAGGGGCAGAAAGCTCAGGAAGGATTCGGAGCGTATGGCCAAGTGCAATAGGGATCAATGTGTGAAGTGAGGGAAGTGATGGTTGAAACGTATTATATATGAATGCACGAAGTATAAGAAATAAAGTAAATGAGCTTGAGCTCAGTTGGATATTGGCAAGTATGATGTTATAGGAATAACAGAGACATGGCAGCAAGAGGACCAGGACTGGGAAATGATTTTTCAAGCGTATACGTCCTATGGAAAGGACAGACAGTTGGGCAGAGGGGGTGGGGTGACTTTGCCGGTGAGGAATGAAATTCAGTCCCTTGCGATGGGTGACATAGAATCAGGAGTGTAGAGTCAGTATGGATCGAACTGAAAAATTGTAAGGGCAAAAATACCGTAATATGAGTCATATGCAGGCCCCCAAATATTAGCCTGGATGCAGGGGGCAAGTTGAATCAAGACCTAAAATTAGCATGTCGCAAAGCTAATGCAACATGCAGGTAAGGGAGTTTGTGGAGTGACTCCGATTTGGATCCTTAGAGCAGCTTGTACTGGAGCCGACCCAGTAGAAGACAATTGTGGATCTAGTGTTGGGTAATGAACCGGATTTGATAAGGGAACTCGAGGTAAAGGATCCATTCCGAGGTAGTTACCATAATATGATAAGTTTTATTCTACAGTTTGAGAGGGAGTAGGGAAAATCGGAGATGTCAGTATTACAGGTAAACAAAGGGGATTATGGACCCATGAGGGAGGAACTAGCCAAAGTTGACTGATACCCTCGCAGGGGTGACAGTGGAACAACAATGACAGGTATATCTGACAATAATACAGAAGGTGCAGGTTCAGTTCATTCCAAAGAGGAAGAAAGATACTGAGGGGAGTAGGGGGCGTCGGTGGCTGACAAGGGAAGTAAATGACAGTATAAAAATAACATAACAAAAATGAACGGAAAGCCAGAGGATTGGGAAACTTTTTAAGTAGCAACAAAAGATCACTAAAAAGGCAATACAGGGAGAAAAGATGAGGTAGGAAGGTAAGCTAGCAAAGAATATCGGGGAGGATATTAAAAGCTTCTTTAGGTATATGAAGATGAAAGATATTTAAGACAAATGTTGGGCCCTTGAAGGCAGAAACGGGTGAATTTATTATGGGGAATAAGACGAGATGAACAAGTTATGTGGATCTGTCTTAACTAGGGAAGACACAGACAATATCCCAGTTGTAATAGTGGTCAGAAGACCTAGGGCAACTGAGTAACTAATGGAAATCCACATTAGGCAGAAAATGGTATTAGTTGGACTGATGGGACTGAAGCCTGATAAATCCCGACGGCCTGAAGGTCTGCATGTCAGGGTACATAAAGCGGTAGCTCTGGAAATCGTGGTCGAATTGGTAATCATTTTCCAATGTTCTATAATTCAGAATCAGATCCTGAGGTTTGGAGGATAGCTATTGTTATTCCACTTTTTAAGAAAGGAGGGAGAGAGAAAACAAGAAATTAGCCTTATATCAGTGGTGGGGAAGTGCTGGAGTCAATGATAGAAGATGAAATAGCGGCACATTTGGATAGCAGTAACAGGATTGGTTCGAGTCATCATGGAGTTACGAAGGGGAAATCATGCTTGATTAATTTCTGGAATTTGTTGAGGATGTAACTATGAAGATGGACAAGGAGAGCCAGTGGACTTAGTGCACCTGGGCTTTAAGAAAACCATTGATGAGTTCCCACTTAGGGGAATAGTGAGCAAAATTAGAGCACATGGTATTGGGAGAATGGTGCTAACATGGATATAAAATTGATTTGGAGACAGGAAGCAAAACGTAGGGATTAACGGGTCCTTTTCAGAATGGCAGGCAGTGACTCGTGGGGTACCGCAAGGCTCGGTGCTGGAATCGCACCTATTTACAATATACATTAGTAATTTAGATGAAGGGATTAAAAGTAACATTAACAAATTTGCAGATGACACTAAGCTGGGTAGCAGTGTGAAATATGAGGATGATGTTAGGAGAATGCAGGGTGTCTTAGACAGGTTGGGTGAGTGGGCAGATTCATGGCAGATGCAGTTTAATGTAGATAAATGTGAGTTCATCCACTTTGTCGGCAAGAACAGGAAGGCAGGTTACTATCTGAATGGTGTCAAATTAGGAATAGGGGAAATAGAACGAGATCTATGTGTTCTTGTACATCAGTCACTGAGCGCAAGCCTGCAGTTTCAGCAGGCAGTGAAGAATGCTAATGGCATGTTGACCTTCATTACAAGGGGAATTGAGTACAGGAACAAAGAGGGCCTTCTGCAGTTGTCCAGGGCCCTGGTGGGACCACACACATTTGGTGTCCAAATTGGAGGAAGTACATTCTTGCTATTGAGGGAGTGCAGCGTAGTTTCACGAGGTTAATTCCGGGGATGGCAGAAATGTCATATGTTGAAAGATTGGAGCAACTGGGCTTGTATACACTGGAATTTAGAAGGATGAGAGTGGATTTGATTAAAACAAATAAGATTATTAAGGGATTGGACACGCTAGAGGCAGTAAACATGCTCTCGATGTTGGTGGAGTCCAGAACCAGGGGACACAGTTTAAGACTAAGGGGTAGGTTATTTAGAACTGAGTTGACGAAAAGCATCTTCACCCAGAGAGTTGTGGATATGTGGAATGCTCTGCCCCAGAAGGCAGTGGAGGCCATTTCTCTGGATGCTTTCAAGAAAGAGTTGAATAAAGCTTTTAAAGATAGCGGAGTCAAGGGTTATGGGGTGAAGGCAGGAACGGGGTACTGATTGTGGATAATCAGCCATGATCACTATGAATGGCGATGCTGGCTCGAAGGGCTGAATGGTTTTCTCCTGCACCTATTGTCTATTGTCTTTTGCGTACAGGAGGAACGCGGTCATGTTGCAGTTGTACGGGACGTCGATGAGGCCGTACTTGGAGTATGGTGTTTAGGGTAGGTCGTCCTATTCCCAGAAAGATGCCATCGAACTGGTAATGTGTGCACAGGGAGATTCAAGATGACGTTGCCGAGATTCCAGGGACCCAGTCAGGGAAAGAGGTTGGGTTGATTCTGACTTTATTCCTTGAAGCGCAGGGATGACCTTTCAAGGGTATATAAAGTCACGAGGAGCACAGACAGAGTGAATGGGCGCAATGATATCCCCCAGACTTGGACAATCGACGAGCAGAGCGCACACGTATAAGGAGAGAGGGGCAATAGATTCAACAGGTGAGCCGATTCACAACGGTTTGTTACCCAGATGGTGGTCAGTCTGTGGAACGAGCTGCCAGGCAATTGGTAGAGACGAATGCATTACACACCTGGGCATTTGGGATTATGACATGTAAGTCCTCCAAAATGACATCTTTGTTGCATCACTGACCTGCTTGTTAATTGGTGAGGCGTTCGACTTTCCGAATGTTCAGCTCGGTGTAGGTGGAGGTCAGATCGTCTGCGAGAGAGAGATAGACAAGTGTGAGATAGCGCGATAGAGAATCGGGGACTGTGAGGTGTAGAGGGAAGGGAAGAGAGTACAGAGACGGTGGGGGGAGAGGGTTGGGGACAGCGAAAGGGATGAAGGGAGGCAAGAGAGGGAAGCGAGACAGGGAGTACAACAACAATTGTTCGATTGAGTTCGATTGAGTTGTTGAGAGTGACTGAGATGTGGGGATGTGGGGATGGGTGGGAAAAAGTAGCAGAATTGGGGAAAGAGAACAAGGAGAAATAGGGGAGAGAGGGGTAAAGTGAGGTGAGGGGAGTGAGGTAGTCAGTGCGGAGAGTAGGATTGAGAGGCGAGGCAGAGGGGTGAGAGAGTAGAAAGTACAGGATGGTGAAATGTTGGGGGAGAGAGGAGCGAGAGAGTGAGGGAAAGAGTGCAGAGAGAGAGCCAGAGTGGGAGTCCGGGGAAGGGTGACAGAGAAGAGAGGATTAAGAAAGTGAGCAATGAGAGAGGGAAGAGTTAATGGGTAAAAAGGGGTATAGAGTTGCTGGGAGATTGTTAGAGAGCGGACAGAATAATCACGCGAGAGGGAGGCAACAGAGCAGTGAAAGAGAGAGCGAAAGGGAGAGAGTGGAAGAGAGAAAATAATGGGACAGAGCGTGAAAGACAGGGCAAGGAGAGAGGGGGTACGGAAGAGAGAGAGAGGTTCCAGGAGGGATAGAGAGGGGAGGGGGCGTTAGAGAGGAGCGAATGAGAGACAGCAGTGTGGGGAAAATAGTTAGAGGGTAAAGAGAGGGTTGATGAGGGACGTGGGAAAGATGGGACAAGAGAGCGGAGTGTGGATGAGATGGGAAAAGAGGGATAGAGTAGAGAGGGGAAACAGAAGAATGAGTGTGAGAGAGAAAGGGAGAGAGTGGGGGGAAGAGGTACGGTTTGTGCAGAGTGCGTGGGGGGCGGAGATGGAAAATACGACAGGATCAGAAATATATTTTAGGGGGTTCCCTCATCACCGCATCTCTCATTGCCCGCTCTATACACACCCTTCCCACGGTGCTCCTGATTCACCTGCCATCCCACATTGCTCCCTCCTAGTCGCCTCCCCTGCGCGTTCCCTCTGACATATTCTCAAACAGCGAATCATTCGTGTCAGCTGTCAGTTTGCCCTGAGGTTTCTCGACAGGAATGGACAAATTACATGAACCCAGTCAAGGCAACAGAGATGAAACTGACTTCCATCTCTACGGACCTGGGGCACAGAGAGGGTCTTGACTTTCGACCCCACGTACGATACATCAGGTTCCGAAATTGGCTGAGGCTCCCTCACCATCGTCCCAGGATCAGACACTGCGTGAAACTAGCTCCACACCGGCCCATCACACTTTTCCGGGGTCAAATACAGAGTGAATCTCCCTGTGCAGCGTCTCACAAGTCCTGGGATCAGACACAGAGAGACGCTGCCTCCTCTGTGCCATCACGAACTCCCGGGGTCAAACGCAGAGGGGGTTTCCATCTACACTATCCAACACACGCTCTCGGAGTCAGACTCAAATTGAAACTCCCTCCCTTCGTCTTTCTGCCCCACTCACCTTGGGAAGGTGCCTCTGATCCAGTAATTGTGCGTTTCATATTCATGTAAGTCTCGGTGTTGTCCATGCTGTGGTGGATGCTCTGCGCGTCTGAGCTCAGGAAGGAGAAGTAACCGTTGTCAGAGTAAGCCCGTTTTGAAAATTGAGTCAGACCGAAACCAAAAAACACAAGCTGAACAGCTGAAAAAGAGAGGAAGCGAGAGCTGGGGTTGGGAGAGGAGCCGTGGAGAGGGAATGAGAGTGCGAGAGAATGTCCCGTAGAGATGGACTTCAGTAAGGCATTTGACAATGTCCCACTTGGGAGGTTAGTTAAGAAGATTCATTTGCTAGGTATAGATGGTAAAGTAGTAAATTTGATTCGACATTGCTCAATGGGAGAAGCCAGAGTGTGGGAGTGGAGGATTGCTACTCTGAGTGGAGGCCTGTGATTAGTGGTGTGCCACAGGGATCAGTGCTAGGTCCATTGTTATTTGTCATCTGTATCATTGATCTGGGTGATAATGAGGTAAATTGGATCAGCAAATTTGCTGATGATACAAAGATTGGAGGTGTAGTGGACAGTGAAGTAGGTTTTCAAAGCTTGCAATGGGATTTGGACTAGCTGGAGAAACGGACTGGAAAATGCCAGATGGAGTTTAATACAGACAAGTGTGAGGCGTTACATTTTGGATGGGAAAATCAAGGTGGAACATACAAGGTAAATGTACGGCACTGAGGAGTGCTGTAGAATAGAGGGATCTGGGGATACAGATCGGCCTTTATAAATCAAAGTTTTGAGTATAAGAGCTGGGATGTCATGATGAGGTCGTCTAAGGCATTGGTGAGTTCAAATTTGCAGTAATGTGTGCAGTTTTGGTCACCTAATTACAGGAAGGATATTAATAAGTTTGGAAAAAGTGCAGAGAAGTTTTAAAAGGATGTTACTGTGATTTGAGAAACTAAGTTACAGAGTAAGGTTGAATAGGTTATGACTTTATTCCCTGGAGCGTAGGGGAATGAGGGGTGATTTGACAGAGCTGTATAAAATTATGATGGGTATCGAGAGAGTGAATGCAAGCAGCTTTTTTCCACTGAGGCTAGGGGAGAAAAAAAAAACAGAGTTCATGTGCTAAGGGTGAAGGTGGAAAAGTTTAAACGGAACATTGTGGGGGGGGGGGGCTTCACGTGAGAATGTGAAAAGAGCGGACAGATGATGTGGTAAATGCGGGCTCACTTTTAACATTGAAAACTTGGACAGGTACATGGGTGAGAGGTGTATGGCGGGATACGGGCCAGGTGCAGGACGGTGGGACTAGGCAGATAAAAGGTTCGGCAAAGTCAAGAAGGGCCAAAAGGCCTGTTTCTGTGTTGTAATGTTCTAAGGTTCTATGGTTCTAAGTTTCAGCCACAATGAAATGGTGGAGCAGACTCGATGACCCAAATGGTTTAATTCTGCTCCTACATCTTACGTTCCTATGATATGTTTCTTTTGTTTTATTGTGGAAAATACTAAATGTTGTTGCTAAGCTTGAGTATCTGAAGACGCTGCTCTGCTTGTGCGAGCTAACAAAAGTTAGCAAACTTTCATTCCAAGAATGAGGTAATATTAACTTTTCTCCGACATTGCCGTGGTAATGCAGGAACTAACAACAGATGTGCAGTTCTGCTTTTGTGCACCGACCGGAAGCATTCGTAGACTGTCTGATATCTAACAAGTGCTTTTTGCAATCGCTCACTGAGTATATTTGGCTGTTGGCTGTACCCCACCATAACTTTCCTGTCTCCTCAAAAATCATCGAATGTACATTTGCCAAATGTCTTCCATACTTTTCCCTGAGAACATATGTTACCAAATTAAGCTTCCATGTTCCTGCCAGATAGTCTCATAATTGTCCTTACTACAATTAAACACTTTTCTGATTGTCTGTTCCTGTCTGGCTCTAATGCTATTGTAAAGGAAATAGAATTATAGTCACTATCTCCAAAATGATCTCCCACTGCAAGATCGGACACCTGAGCAGTTTGATTTCCCAATACCAAATCAAGGACAGCCTCTCCTCTTGTAGGCTTATCTACATATTGTGCCAAGAAACCTTCCTGAGAAACACCTATAAAACTCCACCAGATTTAAACCCCTTGCTCTAGGGACATGCCAATCTATATTTGAGTAATTAAATTCTCCCATCGCGACTACTGAATCATTACTGAGTCATTATTTCATCTTTCCAGGATCTGTTCCCCTATCTGCAACTCGATATCCCTGCTATAATTGGGGGGACCACATTTTCTGCAGCTGTGTCACTATCTCTGATCAGCAGTGCCAGGACCTCACGTGTTTTGGCTCCCTCCCCGTCTTTTCTGAAATACCTAAAATTTGGCACTTGAAGTAACCATTCCTATACCCGAGCTATCCAAGTCTCTGAAATGGCCACCACATTATAACTCCAAAGAGGATAATGATCACACACTAGCTCCTTTATCATAACATTGGAGAGGGTTGGGAACAAATAAGTTAGTAAAGCATTTAGTTGAAGTAAGGAGAATTATGAGGTTAAGGCAGGGAGCTGGAAGCATAATTTGAGATCAGGTGTTCTCAGAAATGTAAGGAAGAGTTGTGGCAAATTTCCACGGGATATATGCGTGTCGTTATGCATAGGTTTGTTCCAATGAGAAAGGGAAAGGATCATAGGCTACAGGAACCGTCGTCAACAAAGCCTGTTGGAAATGAAGCCAAGAAGAAAAGAAGGTCTTACCAAATTTAAAAAAAAAGACTAGTTGATGACAGAGATTTGGAAGATTTAAACACTAGCAGGAAGGAGCTTTAGAAAGAAATTAGGAGAAACGGAAGTGGCCATGAGAAGACTTTGGATGTTAAGATTCAGGTGCACTGCAGCGCACTGTATACATCTGTGAAAAACAAGTGGATAAGATGTGAGAGAATAGGACGAATTAAGTGTGACAGTGGAAAAGTGTGTATGGAAGCTCAGGAGACAGCAGAGGTACATAATGAATACTTTGCTTCAGAATGCACCAGCGTCAAGGATTCTGGCCATTGTGAGGGTGACGTAAAGCGGACTAAAATCCTTGAGCATGTACATGTTAACAAATCCGAAATGCTGTAGATGTTAGAAAGCATCAAGTTGCAAAAGTCGCCAGGAAAGGTGGGCCAGGCAACTGGGCGAGCCGAACGAGGAGATACCTGAGCCTCTGGTGATGATGGTTGAATCATCAATGGGGACGGGTGAGGTTCCGGAGGATTGAAAGGTTGGGGTTGTTGTCCTTTATTCACAAAACGGAGTAGAGAAAGCCCAGGAAATTATAGACCAATGAGTCGGATTGAATGTTTTTGAGGGTGTCACTGAACATATTGATGAAGGTAGAGCTGTAGATCTAGTTTATAGTGATTCCAACGAGAATTTCATAATGAAACCGTGGAGGTCTTATTGAGAAAGTAAGGGTGCATGGGACCCAAAGGGACTTTGCTTTTTGGATGTAGAACTGGCTTGTCCACAGAAGACAAGCAGAGGTGTAGACGGGTCGTATTCCTCATGGAGGTCGGTGAACAGTAGTGTTCCTCAGGAACCTGTTCTGGGAGCCCTTCTCTTCGTGATTTTATAAATTGCCTGGATGAAGATGTGGAGGTGTGGGTTAGTAAATTTGCGTATTACACATTGTTGGGGTTGTTGAGATACCCCCAATAATGAGGACTGTCCGAGCTTACAGCGTGACAGTCCTGGGATGCAAAACTGGGCTGAGAAGTGTCAGATAGTGTTCAACCCAGACATGTGTGAGGTTGTCCTTTTTTGTAGGTCAAATATGATGGAAATATTCTCGGCAGTTTGGTGGCTCAGAGACATCTTGCATTTCGAGTCCATAGGACACTCAACACTGCTGCGCAGGTTGTGCTTAAGAAAGCATACGGTGTATTGGCCTTGATCAATCGTGAAGCTGAGTTTAGTAGCAGAGAGGAAATATTACAAATGATAAGACCCCACTTGGAATACGATGCTCAGTTCTATTCACCTCACTAGAGGAAGGATGTGGAAACGATAGAAAGGATGAAGAGAAGATTTACAAGGATGTTGCCTGGATTGGAGAGCCTGTCTTATGAGAATAGGTTAAGTAAACTCGGCTATATTTCTTTGGAGCGACGGAGAATGACAGATTAACTGATAGAGGTGTATGAGATGAGAGACATTGATCGTAGATAGTCAGAAGCCTTTTTATCCCAGGAATGAATTGGATAGCAAGAGAGGGTACAGTTTTAAGCTACTTAGAAGTACCTACAGAGGGGACGTCAGGGGTATTTTTATTTTGGTTCGGGGAGAGTGTGAGTACGCATAATGCTCTGCTGGACACGGTGATGGAGCCTGATACGACAGCAACTTTTAACAGTCTCCTGGACAGGTACATGGAGCTCAGGAAAATAGAGAGCTATTGGCAAACCCAGGTAATTTAGAAGTCCATTCTGTAAAAGGGCTGGATGATTCGGAGGTACGGACATGTTCTCACAGTTTGTCGGCCGAAGGGCCTGTATTGTGATCTAGGCATTCTGTGTTTTTATGTTTCTGTGACCGGTGGACGGAGTGGTCTGAGGAGAGTGGATCCGAGGGTCACCTACGCTCAGGAGAGGTCGACGGGAACAAATGGATGACACTGTGAGCTCCACCGTTTGTAATATTAGACTGTTTCATAAGAAAGTGCCCCTTTCTTTTTTTATGTTACTTTACTAGCCATATTGTCAAAATACAAATTTAACGATCAATCGTTTACTCTCATGCTGTGTACTGTTTGTAAACATCGTAAAGCTTCCTCACAAACGAGATTTTGTATGTTTCTGGGGCCGGGGACTACCATCACCCGGATGAAGACGCGAGCCGAACCGATGATTGCATTTCCACTAATTTTTATTTTCTTGTAAGCCTTTCTTTAGCTTTTACAAGACTTTTGAGTTCCCTTTTCGGCCAAACTTGAATACTTTCTGAGTACTAAGAACTTCTTCATTTTTGGAATACACATGTCCTGCACCTTCCTCATTTTTTTCCTAGAAAGGAAAGCAATTGCAGCTCTGCTGAAATCCCTTGCAGATATGGTTGGAGAAATGGCAGATGAGTTCAACCCGGACAAATAGAATGATATAGCCCACTCTTAAAGAAAAGACCGTGTCGATGAGCAGAGGAATCTTACGGTCCATGCATGCAGCTCCATCAACGTGGCTCCACAGTTTGCAGACGCTATGTGGATGTGGAGGGGAAGGTAGATTTGAGGAAGTAGACAGGCTACAGAAGGGCTTAGACAAGGCAAAGAAATGGCAGATGTACTGCTGTGTTGAAAGATGTATGGTCATGTACTTTGGGAGAAAATGAAAGGGTTGACTATTTTCTAAATGGGGAGAAAACACAAAAATCGGTGATTCAAGGGGAATTTAAAGTCCTTGTGCGGGATTCCCCAAAGGTTAATTTGCAGGTTGAACATAGAAACCTACAGCACATTCCGGGCCCCTCAGCCCACAATGTTGTGCCGATGATGTAACCTTCTCAAGTTGAGTCTGTGGTGAGGAGGGCAAATGCATGTTAGCATTCGAAAAGGAGAGGCGTGATGATGAGTCTTTATACAGCACTGGTGAGGCCTCACGTGTAGAATTGTGAACAGTTTTGGGCCTCTTATCTTAGAAAGATGTTGATCAAAGTGGAGAGGGTTCAAACGAGGTTCACAAAAATGATTGCAAGATTGAAGGGCCTCATATGAGAAGTGCTTGATATCTCTAGGCCTGTACGCACTTGAATTTCGAAGGGTAACCCTATTGAAATATTTTGAGTATTCAAATGCCTTGATCGTGGTGGTGTGGAGAGGGTAGTTTCTATGGTGGGGGAGTCGAAGACCAGAAGACAAAGACTGAGAAGAGCGACGCGTCCTTTCAGAACGGAGAAGAGGAGAATTTACTTTAGACAGAGAGTGGTGAATCTGTTGATTTCTTTGCAACAGGCGGCCGTGGAAGCCAAGGATTTATTTTTTATGGCAGACGAGCAGTTCAAATTGTGTGCACCTCCCGGTAGAATTCGTAGATTGGCTGATACCGAACAAGTGCTTCTTGAAATCTCTCACTGACTATATTTGGCTGTGGGCTCGTGCCCAAAATACACTGTATAAATTTAAGTGATATTGGCAGAGTCGTAAGGCAAAGTGATCACCTATTCAAGGGTTACCCGTAGACCGATGTCTGTGTCTTTATTTCTGTTTGACCCCGGGATAGATTCTTTTTCAGTCCAATTCGGTAAAACAGGGCCAATTCTATCGAGAGTACTGTTGAGAGACCCAGGGAGAGATGACCGACTGATTGGATTGTGCAGGACCTATTTTTCTGTGTTGGTATATGTAATATACTTAGCCATGTCCATCAAGAATAACCCAGTTGGTGGACGCCCTGGGAGATGGAGGGTTGGGAGACATCTGCAGAGGTGAGTCGGATGTAGCACATTCCATGACCTTACCAGTCTACGTAAAAAAATAAACTACTCCTATAATCCCCTCTGTACCTACTGCAAGCACCTTAAAACTGTTCCCTCTCCGGTTCGCCATCGAAGCACTGGGTAAAAGACTCTGACAATCCACACGATCAATGCCTCTCATCATTTATACACCTCTATCAGGTCACCTCACATCCTTCGCTGCTGCAAGGACAGATCTCCGAGTTCACTCAAACTATTACTGGAAGGCATGCACCGCAATACAGGCAAAATCCTTATACATCTCCTCTGTTCCATTCCTATAGGTTCAACATCATCCCTGTTTGTCAGGTGACCAGAACTGAGCACAGTTCTCCAAAAGGGGTGTCAGACCGGTTTGCTATAGGGCTATAACATTACCTCTCCTTGTTGAACTCAATTCCACGGTTGCTGATTGCCAGTGCATCGATTCTTAAACACAGAGCCAAACTGCGCAGCAGCACTGAGTGTCTGATGGACTCGGACTCCATGATCCCTCTGATCGTCCACACTGCAACGTTTACCTTTAGTAATATATTCTGCCGATATATTAAATCTACCCAAATGAACCACCTCCCACTTACCCGGGTTGAACACAATCTGCCACTTCTCAGCTCAGTTTTGCATCCATAAGACCTTAAGACAAAGGAGCAGAAGTCGGCGTTTATTAGTGAATATTTGGGAAATTAGTATCTCCCATCGCGTCTACTCTGTTATCCAGGATTTGGTCCCCTACCTGCTCCTCCATATTCTGGCTACTATTGGGCGGCCTATATATTAAAAAAAAACTCACAGTAAAGTTATTGACTCCTTCCTGTTCCCAATCTTCACCCTAAGAGTCTCCGTAGATAACTCCTCCATGGCGTCCACCTTTCCAGCAGCTGTGTCACTATCTCTCATCAACAGTGTCACGCCCACACCTCTTTTGTCCCCTCCCTGTCCTTTTTGTAACATCTAATGGTCGGCACTTGATGTATCCATTCCTATCTCTGAGCCATCCTAGTCTCTGTAATGGCCACCATATCATATCTCCAAAGGATTGCTTCGGCAATTTGAACGGGGCACGACTGCGCAATCGCGTGAAATACAGCCCGTGATGCAGCGGGAGAGTTTAAAAAGCGAGCGGATTAACGGAGCGGAGCACGTAGTGGAGGGAGACAGGGTAGGAAGGCTTTGGCTCCAGAGGCTTCGGCGAGCAGATGCTGAGGACGAGTTTGCTCCCAGTGAGGTAAGACCGGGTAATCTTTTTCAATTAATCTAATTAGTTTAGGGCTAGGTAATGGAGGCAGCAGTTAGCGCAGTCGAGTGCTGCGTTAGCATTATGTGGGAAATCCGGGCGAGCACAAATGTGCCTGATGACCACACCTGCAAAAGGTGCATCCAGCTGCAGCTCCTGACAAACCGAGTTACGGAACTGGACGTGGAGATGGATGAACTTCGGATTATTCGGGAGGCACAGGCAGAAGTAAACAGGAATTACAGGGAGATATTTACCCCGAAATGTCAGGAGGCAAGTAGCTGGGTGACTGTTAGCAGGGGGAAAGGGAAGCGACAGAATGAGTAAAGCCCCCCTGCGGCCGTTTAGGTAGTTAGGTGCAAAATTGAAGGACAGGACCTCCATGGTTGCAATCTAGTAAGGCCAGAAATAGGAAGATAATGCAGCTAAATACGTGGGAAGGAGTTTGTGCAGGAAGAATGGCTTCATGCTTCTGAACAATTGGGCCTTGTTCCAGGGAAGGTGGGGCTTGTACCGACGGGACGGGTTGCACCTGAACTGATGCGGGAAGGTTTGCTAGTGTTGCACCGGGGGGTTTAAACTAGATTTGCAGGGGGAGGGGAACCGGAGTGTTAGAGCAGATTGTGAGGTGGAGAAGGATAAAGGCCATGCGAGAGCTGCAAGTACAGTACCTGGAGTAAAGTCAGATCTAGCATTTGAGGAAAGAGAAACAGAATAATGGTTTTAAAGGTAGTTCGGTAGAAGGGCTAGTGTGCGTGTCCGACAATGTAAGAAACATCAGGAACAAAGGAGGTATCAAATTGCTCTTACAATTTCTCACTGCTATCCATACTGACTCTACATCTCCTGATTCTATGTCACACTTCGCAAGGGACTGAATTTCAATCCTCACCAGCAGAGCCACCCCACTCACTCTGCCCACCTGTCTGTCCTTCCGATAGGACGTTTACGCTTGATTATTCATTTCCCAGTGAAAAGTGGCAGACACGTTCACCTCGGAGAAGTGTGAGGTGGTATACTTTAGAAGGACAAACTCCAAGGCAGAGTACAAACTAAATGGCAGGATACTTGGTAGTGGGGAGGATCAGAGGGATGTGGGGGTACATGTCCACAGATCACTGAAAGTTGCAGCACAGATAGATAAGAGAGATAAGAAAGCCTATGGGGTGTAGGCTTTCATAAGTCGAGGGATAGAGTTTTACAGTCCCGATGTAAAGGTGCAGCCCTATAAAACCCTGGTTAGGCCACACTTGGAGAACTGTGTCCAGTCTGGTTACCTTACTATAGGAAGGATGTGGAAGCATTGGAGAGGGTGCAGAGGAGATTTACCGGGATGCCAACTGGTTTGGAGTGTATGCAATTTGATCAGAGATTAAGAGAGCTCGGACTTTACTCTCTGGAGAGAAGGAGGATGAGAGGAGAAAAGATAGAGGTATACAAGATATTAAGAGGAATAGATAAAGTGGACAGACAGCGCCCCTTCCACAGGGCACCACTGCTCAGTACAAGCGGACATGGCTTTAAGGTAAGGGGTGGGAAGTTCAAGGGGGATATCAGAGGAAGGGTTTTTTTACTCAATGGTTGGTGAGTGGAATGCACTGTCTGAGTCAGTGGTGGAGGCAGATACACTAGTGAAACTTAAGAGACTACTAGACAGGTGTATGGAAGAACTTAAGGTGAGGGGTTATATGGGGGGCATTGTTTAAGTGTCTGCACTGCATTGTGGGCCGAATGGCCTGTAATGTGTTATTCTATACTTTGTTGTATGTTGTAACATTGCCATACATTTCTTATTCGTCATTTCCACCCATGAAGCCTCACAAAGTCGAATTTTCTTGTCTGCCTGACTTTACACTGCAGTAAAATTTTCTCAACCCAGTAATTCACCCCTCCTCCTTCAATTCCTTCCTCTTTCTCACGACTAAAAATAGGGAACCGGGAAATATCGTGATCTCCTGCTTGCACCTCCGACACCCAATTCTCAGTAATGTCCAGAATTTCGTAATTCACTGTATTGATTCATTTTCTGAGATCATCCGCCTTTTTAAAGCTTCTTGCATTGAAAAATACGGAGCTCAGTGCACCAGTCGTATTACGCATAAACTCTTGATATCTGACTATTTCTGCGGGCCTAACTACTTCTGCCTCCATATCGACTCTGCTCTGCTCTGGAGCTTTGATTCCCATCCCACCCCGCCCCCCCCCCCCCCGCAACTCAATTTCATCAACTCTCCCAAAAACTGACAAATCTTCCCGCTGGGATATCAGTTCCCCTCCAGTTCAGGTGAAAAATGTCTTCCATCTATTCTGTACAGATCCCACCTTCCTTGGAGAAAATTGCTATGACTCCAATTTTCGGTGCCCTCCCACTTACACCACCTGCTAAACTGTACGGTCGTCCTATATCTGGTGGTCCTTTCCTTTAATTTAATAGCTAAATCCCTGATCTCACTTTGCAAAACCAGCTTCCCGTACAGCGTGTTTTCATTTGTACATATATGCTGCTGACTCACCCACTTAAGAATGATAGAGAAGGAATGGTGTGCTGAGAACAGGGTACGGAAGGGGCGGAGATTGGGTCCACAGAAAGGGTGTTCAGATTGCTGCCGTTGGAGCTGAACATGTGAGTTACCATTTCCCTTGCTCCCTATTTCGGATTGGAGTCTGCTTAAACGCCAAAATCCACTGGCCCATTAATTGTAGTCAGCGACAGGGCATGCATTACTCCATATAATCCCATCACACACTCCTGGAAACATACACTGAATAACGCTCACTGCACAACTATCCATTGCGCACTGCCGTATTGTTCCAACACACACACTCCGAGGTCATACACGGGGTTGAGGTCCGTCCGTGATAGGACGTTTACGCCTGGTTATTCATTTCCCAGTGAAAAGCGGCAGACACGTTCACCTCGGAGAAGTGTGAGGTGGTATACTTTGGAAGATCAATCTCCACGGCAGAGTACCAAGTAATTGGCAGGATACTTGGTAGTGGAGGAGCAAAGTGATCTGGTGGTACGTATCCACAGATCCCTGAAAGTTGCCTCACAGATAGATAGGGTAGATAAGAAAGCCTATGGGGTGCAGGCTTTCATAAGTCGAGGGATAGTGTTTTGGAGTCGCGATATAAAGGTGCAGCTCCATAAAATCCTTGTTAGGCCACACTTGGAGAACTTGTCCAGTCTGGTCGCCTCACGAGAGGAAGGATGTGGAAGCATTGCAGAGGGTACGGAGGAGATTTACCAGGATGCTGCCTGGTTTAGTGAGTATGCAATTTGATCAGAGATTAAGGGAGCTAGGACTTTAATCTTTGGAGAGCAGAGGGATGAGAGCAGAAATGATAGAGGTAAACAAGCTATTACGAGGAGTAAATAAAGTGTAGAGCCAGTGCCTCTTCCCCAGGGCACCACTGTGCAATACACAATACAACAGGCCATGGCTTTAAGACACTGGGTGGGACGTTCAAGGGGAATATTAGAGGAAGTATTTTTTTCACACATTGAGTGGTTGGTGCGTTAAATGCACTGCCTGATTCTGGGGTGGAAGCAGAAACACTAGTGAAATTTAAGAGGCTACTAGATAGGTGTAAGGGAGAATTTAAGGTGGGGGATGATATGGGGGGCATTATCTAAGTGTCGGCACAGCATTGTGGGCTGAAGGGCCTGTAATGTGTCGTTCTATTCCATGTTCTATGTTGTAACATTGCCATATATTTCTTATTCCTCATTTGCACCCATAAAACCTCACAGTCGAATTTTCTTGCCTGCCCTGACTGTCCCCTGCAGAAAAATTTTCTCAGGCGAGTAATGTCATCCCTCCTCCTTTAATTCCTTCCTCTTTCCCACGTCTAAAAATAGGGAAACCAGAAATATCGTGTTCTCCTGCTTGCTCCTCCTACACACAATTCACAGTAATGTCCACAATTTCATAATTCACTGTATAGATTCATTCCCTGAGATCGACCGCCTTTTTTAACGCTTCTTGCATTGAAATATACAGTGCTGAGTGCACAATTCGTATTATTCATATAGTCTTGATATCTGACTTTTTCTGCAGTCTTAACATCATCTGTCTCCATATCGACTCCGTTCTGCTCTGGAGTTCTGAATCCCATCCCCCTGCAACTCAAGTTCAGCAACTCTCCCAAAAACTCTCCCCGGGAGTATGTGATAGAACAGTGTGGAGGGAGATTCATTCTGTGTCTGACCCCGGGAGTGTGTGATGGGACGGTGCGGAGGGAGATTCCCTCTGTGTCTGACCCCGGGATTGATAGACGGGAGAGCGTGTTGGGACATTCACTTTGTCAGGCCCTGGACAGTGTGGAGTCATCCTCACATGGTCTGGAACAAACCTCTTCCTCGATTGAGCTCATTACCAGTAGCTTTGAATCTTTGTTTGAACATTCTTTCTTCGCCTCATCGTCAGGTTTTGCCACCGTTGAGTAAAGTAACAAGTACCTTTCCTGTTATCCATCCATGGCAACAAGTTTGTTCTGTAAATGGGGAACAAAGAACAGTGAGTGACGGTTTCAGTTTTGCTGACAAAGAAATTCTGAACCCACAGAGAGACATCATGTCATTTCTGATATAGATTGTTACGGGTAAACTCACTGAATGGAGATTACCCTGCAACCATCCATTTTTCGCAGAATCATTCACTGTAGATGTCGGGCCTGAAGACACACACCCCTTAGTTCAGGAACTGTTATTTCACCTCAGCCTTCAGGATGCAGGTACAGGAGCCTCGCAATTCACATCATCATGTTCAGGACCGGTTAGTAATCCTCATCCATCAGGTAGGAGGTACAGGAGCCTCAGGACCCACACGAACAGGTACAGGGACAGTTATTTCCCTTCAAGTGCCGGGATATAGGTCCCCGAGCCTCAGGACTCATAGTACCAGCTTCAGGAACAGTTATTATCTCTCGACCATCAGGAAGGTGGTACAGGAGCCTCGAATTTCACACACCGGGTTTAGAAACATTTATTACTCCTCACCCTTCGGGCCGAAGTTACGAGAGACAAAGAACGCTCTCCAACAGATTCAGCGACAGTTAGTAACCCGAATCCATCAGGAAGAATGTTCGGGAACCTCAGGCCATTCACTACCAGGTTGTGTAAGAGTTATTTCCCCCTCAACCAGCAGGAAAGGGTTCCAGCAGAATCAGGATCCACACGACCAGTTTCAGGAACAGCCTCTACCCCTCAACCATCGGGAAGGAGGTACAGGCGCCTGAGGAACCACACCACCAGGTTAAGCAACGGTTATTAGCACTCAACCATCAGGAATGAGGTACAGGGTCCTGTGGAATGACACAACCAGGTTCAGGAACAGCTTCTATACTTCAAACATCGGGAAAGAGGTACAGATGCCTCAGGAACCACACCACCAGGTTCAGGGACAGTTATTACCACTCAACCATCGGGAATGAGGTACAGGAGCCTGAGGACTGACACCACCAGGTTCAGGGACAGTTATTACCACTCATCCATCGGGAATGAGGTACAGGAGCCTGAGGACTGACACCACCAGGTTGAAGAGCAGCTTCTATCCTTCAACCATCGGGAAGTAGGTACAGGCGCCTGAGAAACCACACCACCAGGTTCAGGGAGAGTTATCACCCCTCAACCATCGGTAAGGAGCTACAGACTCCTCAGGACTCACACCACCAGGTTCAGGGACAGTTACTACCCCTCAGCCTTCAGGAAGAATGTACAGCAGCCATAGGAACCGCACCACCAGGTTCAGGAACAGCTTCTAACCCTCATCCATCGGGAAGAAGATACAGGCGCCTCAAGATCGATTATTAACCCTAAACCTACAGGAAAAAGTTAGAAGAGTCTCGTGACTCACACCAGCAGGTTCTGGTACGGTTATGTTGTTTGTCATATACTTTAATGATCTGGATGATGGGATGGAAAATTTGATTAGTAATTATACAGATGATACTGAGTAGGTGGCGTGGTCGATAATGAAGTAGGCTTTCAAAGCTTCCAGCGAGATTTAGGCCAGTTAGAAGAATTATTCCTCTACACGGTCCCATCAAACACTCCCGGGGTCAGACGCAGAGTGATTTTTCCTCTACACGGTCCCCTCAAACACTCCCGGGGTCAGACACAGAGAGATTATTCCTCTACACGGTCCCATCAAACAGTTCCGGGGTCATACACAGCGTGATTATTCCTCTACACGGTCCCATCAACCACTGCGTGGGTCAGACAGAGAGTGTTTATTCCTCTACACGAACCCATCAAACACTCCCGGGGTCAGACACAGAGTGATTATTCCTCTACACGGTCCCATCAAACACTCCCGGGGTCAGACACAGAGTGATTACTCCTCTACAATGTACCATCAAACACTCCGTGGGTCAGACACACAGTGATTATTCCTCTACACGGTCCCATCAAACTATCATGGGGTCAGACACAGAGTGAATCTCCCTCCACGCCGTCCCATCACACACTCCCGGGGTCAGACACAGAGAGATTATTCCTCTACACGGTCCCATCAAACTCTCCCGGGGTCAGACACAGAGTGAATTTATATCCGCACCGTCCCATCATACACTCCCGGGGTCAGACACAGAGTGATTATTCCTCTACACTGTACCATCAAACACTCCGTGGATCAGACACAGAGTGATTATTCCTCTACACGGTCCCATCAAACACTCCCGGGGTCAGACACAGAGTGATTTTTCCTCTACACGGTCCCATCAAACACTCCCGGGGTCAGACACGGAGTGATTTTTCCTCTACACGGTCCCATCAAACACTCCCGGGGTCAGACACAGAGTGAATTTATATCCACACCGTCCCATCATACTCTCCCGGGGTCAGACACAGAGAGAATCTCCCTCCACACCGTCCCATCACACACTCCCGTGGTCAGACACAGAGTGATTATTCCTCTACACGGTCCCATCAAACACTCCCGGGGTCAGACACAGAGTGATTATTCATCTACACGGTCCCATCAAACACTCCCGGGGTCAGACACAGAGTGAATTTATATCCACACCGTCCCATCATACACTCCCGGGGTCAGATACAGAGTGATTATTCCTCTACACTGTACCATCAACCACTCCGTGGGTCAGACAGAGAGTGATTATTCCTCTACACGATCCCATCAAACACTCCCGGGGTCAGACACAGAGTGATTATTCCTCTACACTGTTCCAACAAACACTCCCGGGGTCAGACACAGAGTGATTATTCCTCTACACTGTAAAATCTAACACTCCGTGGGTCAGACACACAGTGATTATTCCTCTACACGGTCCCATCCAACACTCACGGGGTCAGACACAGAGTGAATTTATATCCAGACCGTCCCATCATACACTCCCGGGGTCAGACACAGAGTGATTATTCCTCTACTCTGTACCATCAAACACTCCGTGGGTCAGACACACAGTGATTATTCCTCTACACGGTCCCATCAAACACTCCCGGGGTCAGGCTCAGAGTGATTATTCCTCTACACGGTCCCATCAAACACTCCCGGGGTCAGACACAGAGTGAATTTAAATCCACACCGTCCCATCATACGCTCCCGGGGTCAGACACAGAGTGGTTCTTCCTCTACACTGTACCATCAAACACTCCGTGGGTCAGACACAGAGTGATTATTCCTCTACACGATCCCATCAAACACTCCCGGGGTCAGACACAGAGTGATTTTTCCTCTACACGGTCCCATCAAACACTCCCGGGGTCAGACACAGAGTGAACTTTTATCCACACCGTCCCATCATACGCTCCCGGGGTCAGACACAGAGTGATTATTCCTCTACACTGTACCATCAAACACTCCGTGAGTCAGACACAGAGTGATTTTTCCTCTACACGGTCCCATCAAACACCCCCGGGGTCAGACACAGACTGAATCTCCCTCCACGCCGTCCCATCACACACTCCCGGGGTCAGACACAGATTGATTATTCCTCTACACGGACCCATCAAACACTCCCGAGGTCAACACAGAGTGATTATTCATCTACACGGTCCCATCAAACACTCCCGGGGTCAGACACAGAGTGAATTTATATCCACACCGTCCCATCATACACTCCCGGGATCAGATACAGAGTGATTATTCCTCTACACTGTACCATCAACCTCTCCGTGGGTCAGACAGAGAGTGATTATTCCTCTACACGATCCCATCAAACACTCCCGGGGTCAACACAGAGTGATTATTCCTCTACACTGTCCCAACAAACACTCCCGGGGTCAGACACAGAGTGATTATTCCTCTACACTGTAAAATCTAACACTCCGTGGGTCAGTCACACAGTGATTATTCCTCTACACGGTCCCATCCAACACTCACGGGGTCAGACACAGAGTGAATCTCCCTCCACGCCGTCCCATCACACACTCCCGGGGTCAGACACAGAGAGGTTATTCCTCTACACGGTCCCATCAAACACTTGCGGGGTCAGACACAGAGTGAATTTATATCCACACCGTCCCATCATACACTCCCGGGGTCAGACACAGAGTGATTATTCCTCTACTCTGTACCATCAAACACTCCGTTGGTCAGACACACAGTGATTATTCCTCTACACGGTCCCATCAAACACTCCCGGGGTCAGACTCAGAGTGATTATTCCTCTACACGGTCCCATCAAACACTCCCGGGGTCAGACACAGAGTGATGTAATATCCACACCGTCCCATCATACGCTCCCGGGGTCAGACACAGAGTGATTATTCCTCTACACTGTACCATCAAACACTCCGTGGGTCAGACACACAGTGATTATTCCTCTACAAGGTCCCATCAAACACTCGTGGGGTCAGACTCAGGGTAATTATTCCTCTACACGGTCACATCAAACACTCCCGGTGTCAGACTCAGAGTAATTATTCCTCTACCCGGTCCCACCAAACACTCCCGGGGTCAGACACAGAGTGAATTTTTATCCACACCGTCCCATCACACGCTCCCGGGGTCAGACACAGAGTGATTATTCCTCTACACTGTACCATCAAACACGCCGTGGGTCAGACACAGAGTGATTTTTCCTCTACACGGTCCCATCAAACACCCCCGTGGTCAGACACAGACTGAAACTCCCTCCACGCCGTCCCATCACACACTCCCGGGGTGAGACACAGATTGATTATTCCTCTACACGGACCCATCAAACACTCCCGAGGTCAACACAGAGTGAATTTATATCCACACCGTCCCATCATATGCTCCCGGGGTCAGACACAGAGTGTTTCTTCCTCTACACTGTACCATCAAACACTCCGTGGGTCAGACACAGAGTGATTATTCCTCTACACGATCCCATCAAACACTCCCGGGGTCAGACACTGAGTGATTTTTCCTCTACACGGTCCCATCAAACACTCCCGGGGTCAGACACAGAGTGAACTTTTATCCACACCGTCCCATCATACGCTCCCGGGGTCAGACACAGAGTGATTATTCCTCTACACTGTACCATCAAACACTCCGTGGGTCAGACACAGAGTGATTTTTCCTCTACACGGTCCCATCAAACACCCCCGGGGTCAGACACAGACTGAATCTCCCTCCACGCCGTCCCATCACACACTCCCGGGGTCAGACACAGATTGATTATTCCTCTACACGGACCCATCAAACACTCCCGAGGTCAACACAGAGTGAATTTATATCCACACCGTCCCATCATACGCTCCCGGGGTCAGACACAGAGTGGTTATTCATCTACACTGTACCATCAAACACTCCGTGGGTCAGACACAGAGTGATTATTCCTCTACACGATCCCATTAAACACTCCCGGGGTCAGACACAGAGTGAGTTTTCCTCTACACGGTCCCATCAAACTCTCCCGGGGTCAGACACAGAGTGAGTCTCCCTCCACACCGTCCCATCACACACTCCCGGTATCAGACTCAGAGTGGTTATTCCTCTACACGGTCCCATCAAACACTCCCGGGGTCAGATACAGAGTGATTATTCCTCTACACTGTACCATCAACCACTCCGTGGGTCAGACAGAGAGTGATTATTCCTCTACACGATCCCATCAAACACTCCCGGGGTCAGACACAGAGTGATTTTTCCTCTACACGGTCCCCTCAAACACTCCCGGGGTCAGACACAGAGTGATTATTCCTCTACACGGTACCAACAAACACTCCCGGGGTCAGACCCAGAGTGATTATTCCTCTACAGGGTCCCATCAAACACTCCGTGGGTCAGACACACAGTGATTATTCCTCTACACGGTCCCATCAAACACTCCCGGGATCAGACACAGAGTGATTATTCCTCTACACGGTCCCATCAAACACTCCCGAGGTCAGACACAGAGTGAATTTAATTCCACACCGTCCCATCATACACTCCCGGGGTCAGACACAGAGTGATTATTCCTCTACACTGTACCATCAACCACTCCGTGGGTCAGACACACAGTGATTATTCCTCTACACGGTCCCATCAAACTCTCATGGGGTCAGACACAGAGTGAATCTCCCTCCACGCCGTCCCATCACACACTCCCGGGGTCAGACACAGAGTGATTATTCCTCTACACTGTACCATCAAACACTCCGTGCATCAGACACACAGTGATTATTCCTCTACACGGTCCCATCAAACACTCCCGGGGTCAGACACAGAGTGATTATTCCTCTACACGGTCCCATCAAACACTCCCGGGGTCAGACACAGAGTGATTTTTCCTCTACACGGTCCCATCAAACACTCCCGGGGTCAGACACGGAGTGATTTTTCCTCTACACGGTCCCATCAAACACTCCCGGGTCAGACACAGAGTGAATTTATATCCACACCGTCCCATCATACTCTCCCGGGGTCAGACACAGAGTGAATCTCCCTCCACACCGTCCCATCACACACTCCCGTGGTCAGACACAGAGTGATTATTCCTCTACACGGTCCCATCAAACACTCCCGGGGTCAGACACAGAGTGATTATTCATCTACACGGTCCCATCAAACACTCCCGGGGTCAGACACAGAGTGAATTTATATCCACACCGTCCCATCATACACTCCCGGGGTCAGATACAGAGAGATTATTCCTCTACACTGTACCATCAACCACTCCGTGGGTCAGACAGAGAGTGATTATTCCTCTACACGATCCCATCAAACACTCCCGGGGTCAGACACAGAGTGATTATTCCTCTACACTGTTCCAACAAACACTCCCGGGGTCAGACACAGAGTGATTATTCCTCTACACTGTAAAATCTAACACTCCGTGGGTCAGACACACAGTGATTATTCCTCTACACGGTCCCATCCAACACTCACGGGGTCAGACACAGAGTGAATTTATATCCAGACCGTCCCATCATACACTCCCGGGGTCAGACACAGAGTGATTATTCCTCTACTCTGTACCATCAAACACTCCGTGGGTCAGACACACAGTGATTATTCCTCTACACGGTCCCATCAAACACTCCCGGAGTCAGACTCAGAGTGATTATTCCTCTACACGGTCCCATCAAACACTCCCGGGGTCAGACACAGAGTGAAGTTATATCCACACCGTCCCATCATACGCTCCCGGGGTCAGACACAGAGTGATTATTCCTCTGCACTGTACCATCAAACACTCCGTGGGGCAGACACACAGTGATTATTCCTCTACACGATCCCATCAAACACTCCCGGGGTCAGACACTGAGTGATTTTTCCTCTACACGGTCCCATCAAACACTCCCGGGGTCAGACACAGAGTGAACTTTTATCCACACCGTCCCATCATACGCTCCCGGGGTCAGACACAGAGTGATTATTCCTCTACACTGTACCATCAAACACTCCGTGGGTCAGACACAGAGTGATTTTTCCTCTACACGGTCCCATCAAACACCCCCGGGGTCAGACACAGACTGAATCTCCCTCCACGCCGTCCCATCACACACTCCCGGGGTCAGACACAGATTGATTATTCCTCTACACGGACCCATCAAACACTCCCGAGGTCAACACAGAGTGAATTTATATCCACACCGTCCCATCATACGCTCCCGGGGTCAGACACAGAGTGGTTATTCATCTACACTGTACCATCAAACACTCCGTGGGTCAGACACAGAGTGATTATTCCTCTACACGATCCCATTAAACACTCCCGGGGTCAGACACAGAGTGAGTTTTCCTCTACACGGTCCCATCAAACTCTCCCGGGGTCAGACACAGAGTGAGTCTCCCTCCACACCGTCCCATCACACACTCCCGGTATCAGACTCAGAGTGGTTATTCCTCTACACGGTCCCATCAAACACTCCCGGGGTCAGATACAGAGTGATTATTCCTCTACACTGTACCATCAACCACTCCGTGGGTCAGACAGAGAGTGATTATTCCTCTACACGATCCCATCAAACACTCCCGGGGTCAGACACAGAGTGATTTTTCCTCTACACGGTCCCCTCAAACACTCCCGGGGTCAGACACAGAGTGATTATTCCTCTACACGGTACCAACAAACACTCCCGGGGTCAGACCCAGAGTGATTATTCCTCTACAGGGTCCCATCAAACACTCCGTGGGTCAGACACACAGTGATTATTCCTCTACACGGTCCCATCAAACACTCCCGGGATCAGACACAGAGTGATTATTCCTCTACACGGTCCCATCAAACACTCCCGAGGTCAGACACAGAGTGAATTTAATTCCACACCGTCCCATCATACACTCCCGGGGTCAGACACAGAGTGATTATTCCTCTACACTGTACCATCAACCACTCCGTGGGTCAGACACACAGTGATTATTCCTCTACACGGTCCCATCAAACTCTCATGGGGTCAGACACAGAGTGAATCTCCCTCCACGCCGTCCCATCACACACTCCCGGGGTCAGACACAGAGTGATTATTCCTCTACACTGTACCATCAAACACTCCGTGCATCAGACACACAGTGATTATTCCTCTACACGGTCCCATCAAACACTCCCGGGGTCAGACACAGAGTGATTATTCCTCTACACGGTCCCATCAAACACTCCCGGGGTCAGACACAGAGTGATTTTTCCTCTACACGGTCCCATCAAACACTCCCGGGGTCAGACACGGAGTGATTTTTCCTCTACACGGTCCCATCAAACACTCCCGGGTCAGACACAGAGTGAATTTATATCCACACCGTCCCATCATACTCTCCCGGGGTCAGACACAGAGTGAATCTCCCTCCACACCGTCCCATCACACACTCCCGTGGTCAGACACAGAGTGATTATTCCTCTACACGGTCCCATCAAACACTCCCGGGGTCAGACACAGAGTGATTATTCATCTACACGGTCCCATCAAACACTCCCGGGGTCAGACACAGAGTGAATTTATATCCACACCGTCCCATCATACACTCCCGGGGTCAGATACAGAGAGATTATTCCTCTACACTGTACCATCAACCACTCCGTGGGTCAGACAGAGAGTGATTATTCCTCTACACGATCCCATCAAACACTCCCGGGGTCAGACACAGAGTGATTATTCCTCTACACTGTTCCAACAAACACTCCCGGGGTCAGACACAGAGTGATTATTCCTCTACACTGTAAAATCTAACACTCCGTGGGTCAGACACACAGTGATTATTCCTCTACACGGTCCCATCCAACACTCACGGGGTCAGACACAGAGTGAATTTATATCCAGACCGTCCCATCATACACTCCCGGGGTCAGACACAGAGTGATTATTCCTCTACTCTGTACCATCAAACACTCCGTGGGTCAGACACACAGTGATTATTCCTCTACACGGTCCCATCAAACACTCCCGGAGTCAGACTCAGAGTGATTATTCCTCTACACGGTCCCATCAAACACTCCCGGGGTCAGACACAGAGTGAAGTTATATCCACACCGTCCCATCATACGCTCCCGGGGTCAGACACAGAGTGATTATTCCTCTGCACTGTACCATCAAACACTCCGTGGGGCAGACACACAGTGATTATTCCTCTACACGGTCCCATCAAACACTCCCGGGGTCAGACTCAGAGTAATTATTCCTCTACACGGTCACATCAAACACTCCCGGGGTCAGACTCAGAGTAATTATTCCTCTACCCGGTCCCATCAAACACTCCCGGGGTCAGACACAGAGTGAACTTTTATCCACACCGTCCCATCACACGCTCCCGGGGTCAGACACAGAGTGATTATTCCTTTACACTGTACCATCAAACACTCCGTGGGTCAGACACAGAGTGATTTTTCCTCTACACGGTCCCATCAAACACCCCCGTGATCAGACACAGACTGAATCTCCCTCCACGCCGTCCCATCACACACTCCCGGGGTCAGACACAGATTGATTATTCCTCTACACGGACCCATCAAACACTCCCGAGGTCAACACAGAGTGATTATTCATCTACACGGTCCCATCAAACACTCCCGGGGTCAGACACAGAGTGAATTTATATCCACACCGTCCCATCATACACTCCCGGGGTCAGATACAGAGTGATTATTCCTCTACACTGTACCATCAACCACTCCGTGGGTCAGACAGAGAGTGATTATTCCTCTACACGATCCCATCAAACACTCCCGGGGTCAGACACAGAGTGATTATTCCTCTACACTGTCCCAACAAACACTCCCGGGGTCAGACACAGAGTGATTATTCCTCTACACTGTAAAATCTAACACTCCGTGGGTCAGACACACAGTGATTATTCCTCTACACGGTCCCATCCAACACTCACGGGGTCAGACACAGAGTGAATCTCCCTCCACGCCGTCCCATCACACACTCCCGGGGTCAGACACAGAGAGGTTATTCCTCTACACGGTCCCATCAAACACTTGCGGGGTCAGACACAGAGTGAATTTATATCCACACCGTCCCATCATACACTCCCGGGGTCAGACACAGAGTGATTATTCCTCTACTCTGTACCATCAAACACTCCGTGGGTCAGACACACAGTGATTATTCCTCTACACGGTCCCATCAAACACTCCCGGGGTCAGACTCAGAGTGATTATTCCTCTACACGGTCCCATCAAACACTCCCGTGGTCAGACACAGAGTGAAGTAATATCCACACCGTCCCATCATACGCTCCCGGGGTCAGACACAGAGTGATTATTCCTCTACACTGTACCATCAAACACTCCGTGGGTCAGACACACAGTGATTATTCCTCTACACGGTCCCATCAAACACTCCCGGGGTCAGACTCAGAGTAATTATTCCTCTACACGGTCACATCAAACACTCCCGGGGTCAGACTCAGAGTAATTATTCCTCTACCCGGTCCCACCAAACACTCCCGGGGTCAGACACAGAGTGAATTTTTATCCACACCGTCCCATCACACGCTCCCGGGGTCAGACACAGAGTGATTATTCCTCTACACTGTACCATCAAACACTCCGTGGGTCAGACACAGAGTGATTTTTCCTCTACACGGTCCCATCAAACACCCCCGTGGTCAGACACAGACTGAATCTCCCTCCACGCCGTCCCATCACACACTCCCGGGGTGAGACACAGATTGATTATTCCTCTACACGGACCCATCAAACACTCCCGAGGTCAACACAGAGTGAATTTATATCCACACCGTCCCATCATATGCTCCCGGGGTCAGACACAGAGTGTTTCTTCCTCTACACTGTACCATCAAACACTCCGTGGGTCAGACACAGAGTGATTATTCCTCTACACGATCCCATCAAACACTCCCGGGGTCAGACACTGAGTGATTTTTCCTCTACACGGTCCCATCAAACACTCCCGGGGTCAGACACAGAGTGAACTTTTATCCACACCGTCCCATCATACGCTCCCGGGGTCAGACACAGAGTGATTATTCCTCTACACTGTACCATCAAACACTCCGTGGGTCAGACACAGAGTGATTTTTCCTCTACACGGTCCCATCAAACACCCCCGGGGTCAGACGCAGACTGAATCTCCCTCCAGGCCGTCCCATCACACACTCCCGGGGTCAGACACAGATTGATTATTCCTCTACACGGACCCATCAAACACTCCCGAGGTTAACACAGAGTGAATTTATATCCACACCGTCCCATCATACGCTCCCGGGGTCAGACACAGAGTGATTATTCCTCTACACTGTACCATCAAACACTCCGTGGGTCAGACACAGAGTGATTATTCCTCTACACGATCCCATTAAACACTCCCGGGGTCAGACACAGAGTGAGTTTTCCTCTACACGGTCCCATCAAACTCTCCCGGGGTCAGACACAGAGTGAGTCTCCCTCCACACCGTCCCATCACACACTCCCGGTATCAGACTCAGAGTGGTTATTCCTCTACACGGTCCCATCAAACACTCCCGGGGTCAGACACAGAGTGAATCTCCCTCCACGCCGTCCCATCACACACTCCCGGTGTCAGACACAGAGAGTTTATTCCTCTACACGGTCCAATCAAACACTTGCGGGGTCAGAAACAGAGTGAATTTATATCCACACCGTCCCATCATACACTCCCGGGGTCAGACACAGAGTGATTATTCATCTACACTGTACCATCAAACACTCCGTGGGTCAGACACAGAGTGATTATTCATCTACACGATCCCATCAAACACTCCCGGGGTCAGACACAGAGTGAATTTTCCTCTACACGGTCCCCTCAAACACTCCCTGGGTCAGACACAGAGTGAATCTCCCTCCACGCCGTCCCATCAAACACTCCCGGGGTCAGACACAGAGTGATTATTCCTCTACACGGTACCAACAAACACTCCGTGGGTCAGACACACAGTGATTATTCCTCTACACGGTCACATCAAACACTCCCGGGGTCAGTCACAGTGATTATTCCTCTACACGGTCCCATCAAACAGTACCGGGGTCAGACACAGTGTGAATCTCCCTCCACGCCGTCCCATCACGCTCTCCCGGTGTCAGACACAGAGTGATAATTCCTCTACACGGTCCCATCAAACACTCCCGGGGTCAGACACAGAGTGATTTTTCCTCTACACGGTCCCCTCAAACACTCCCGGGGTCAGACACAGAGTGATTATTCCTCTACACGGTACCAACAAACACTCCCGGGGTCAGACCCAGAGTGATTATTCCTCTACAGGGTCCCATCAAACACTCCGTGGGTTAGACACACAGTGATTATTCCTCTACACGGTCCCATCAAACACTCCCGGGATCAGACACAGAGTGATTATTCCTCTACACGGTCCCATCAAACACTCCCGAGGTCAGACACAGAGTGATTTTAATTCCACACCGTCCCATCATACACTCCCGGGGTCAGACACAGAGTGATTATTCCTCTACACTGTACCATCAACCACTCCGTGGGTCAGACACACAGTGATTATTCCTCTACACGGTCCCATCAAACTCTCATGGGGTCAGACACAGAGTGAATCTCCCTCCACGCCGTCCCATCACACACTCCCGGGGTCAGACACAGAGAGATTATTCCACTACACGATCCCATCAAACACTCCCGGGGTCAGACACTGAGTGATTTTTCCTCTACACGGTCCCATCAAACACTCCCGGGGTCAGACACTGAGTGAACTTTTATCCACACCGTCCCATCATACGCTCCCGGGGTCAGACACAGAGTGATTATTCCTCTACAGTGTACCATCAAACACTCCGTGGGTCAGACACAGAGTGATTTTTCCTCTACACGGTCCCATCAAACACCCCCGGGGTCAGACACAGACTGAATCTCCCTCCACGCCGTCCCATCACACACTCCCGGGGTCAGACACAGATTGATTATTCCTCTACACGGACCCATCAAACACTCCCGAGGTCAACACAGAGTGAATTTATATCCACACCGTCCCATCATACGCTCCCGGGGTCAGACACAGAGTGGTTATTCATCTACACTGTACCATCAAACACTCCGTGGGTCAGACACAGAGTGATTATTCCTCTACACGATCCCATTAAACACTCCCGGGGTCAGACACAGAGTGAGTTTTCCTCTACACGGTCCCATCAAACTCTCCCGGGGTCAGACACAGAGTGAGTCTCCCTCCACACCGTCCCATCACACACTCCCGGTATCAGACTCAGAGTGGTTATTCCTCTACACGGTCCCATCAAACACTCCCGTGGTCAGACACAGAGTGAATCTCCCTCCACGCCGTCCCATCACACACTCCCGGTGTCAGACACAGAGAGTTTATTCCTCTACACGGTCCAATCAAACACTTGCGGGGTCAGAAACAGAGTGAATTTATATCCACACCGTCCCATCATACACTCCCGGGGTCAGACACAGAGTGATTATTCATCTACACTGTACCATCAAACACTCCGTGGGTCAGACACAGAGTGATTATTCATCTACACGATCCCATCAAACACTCCCGGGGTCATACACAGAGTGAATCTTCCTCTACACGGTCCCCTCAAACACTCCCGGGGTCAGACACAGAGTGAATCTCCCTCCACGCCGTCCCATCAAACACTCCCGGGGTCAGACACAGAGTGATTATTCCTCTACACGGTACCAACAAACACTCCGTGGGTCAGACACACAGTGATTATTCCTCTACACGGTCCCATCAAACACTCCCGGGGTCAGACACAGAGTGATTATTCCTCTACACGGTCCCATCAACCACTCCGTGGGTCAGACACACAGTGATTATTCCTCTACACGGTCCCATCAAACACTCCCGGGGTCAGACACAGAGTGAATCTCCCTCCACGCCGTCCCATCACACACTCCCGGGGTCAGACACAGATTGATTATTCCTCTACACGGACCCATCAAACACTCCCGAGGTCAACACAGAGTGAATTTATATCCACACCGTCCCATCATACGCTCCCGGGGTCAGACACAGAGTGGTTATTCATCTACACTGTACCATCAAACACTCCGTGGGTCAGACACAGAGTGATTATTCCTCTACACGATCCCATTAAACACTCCCGGGGTCAGACACAGAGTGAGTTTTCCTCTACACGGTCCCATCAAACTCTCCCGGGGTCAGACACAGAGTGAGTCTCCCTCCACACCGTCCCATCACACACTCCCGGTATCAGACTCAGAGTGGTTATTCCTCTACACGGTCCCATCAAACACTCCCGGGGTCAGACACAGAGTGAATTTCCCTCCACGCCGTCCCATCACACACTCCCGGTGTCAGACACAGAGAGTTTATTCCTCTACACGGTCCAATCAAACACTTGCGGGGTCAGAAACAGAGTGAATTTATATCCACACCGTCCCATCATACACTCCCGGGGTCAGACACAGAGTGATTATTCATCTACACTGTACCATCAAACACTCCGTGGGTCAGACACAGAGTGATTATTCATCTACACGATCCCATCAAACACTCCCGGGGTCAGACACAGAGTGAATTTTCCTCTACACGGTCCCCTCAAACACTCCCTGGGTCAGACACAGAGTGAATCTCCCTCTACGCCGTCCCATCAAACACTCCCGGGCTCAGACACAGAGTGATTATTCCTCTACACGGTACCAACAAACACTCCGTGGGTCAGACACACAGTGATTATTCCTCTACACGGTCACATCAAACACTCCCGGGGTCAGTCACAGTGATTATTCCTCTACACGGTCCCATCAAACAGTACCGGGGTCAGACACAGTGTGAATCTCCCTCCACGCCGTCCCATCACGCTCTCCCGGTGTCAGACACAGAGTGATAATTCCTTTACACGGTCCCATCAAACACTCCCGGGGTCAGACACAGAGTGATTTTTCCTCTACACGGTCCCCTCAAACTCTCCCGGGGTCAGACACAGAGTGATTATTCCTCTACACGGTACCAACAAACACTCCCGGGGTCAGACCCAGAGTGATTATTCCTCTACAGGGTCCCATCAAACACTCCGTGGGTCAGACACACAGTGATTATTCCTCTACACGGTCCCATCAAACACTCCCGGGATCAGACACAGAGTGATTATTCCTCTACACGGTCCCATCAAACACTCCCGGGGTCAGACACAGAGTGAATTTAATTCCACACCGTCCCATCATACACTCCCGGGGTCAGACACAGAGTGATTATTCCTCTACACTGTACCATCAAACACTCCGTGGGTCAGACACACAGTGATTATTCCTCTACACGGTCCCATCAAACTCTCATGGGGTCAGACACAGAGTGAATCTCCCTCCACGCCGTCCCATCACACACTCCCGGGGTCAGACACAGAGAGATTATTCCACTACACGGTCCCATCAAACTCTCCCGGGGTCAGACACAGAGTGAATTTATATCCGCACCGTCCCAACATACACTCCCGAGGTCAGACACAGAGACAATATTCCTCTACACGGTCCCAGCAAACACTCCCGGGGTCAGACACAGAGTGATTTTTCCTCTACACGGTCCCATCAAACACTCCCGGGGTCAGACACAGAGTGAATCACCCTCCACGCCGTCCCATCGCACACTCCCGGGGTCAGACACAGAGTGATTATTCTCTACAGGGTCCCATCAAACACTCCGTGGGTCAGACACACAGTGATTATTCCTCTACACGGTCCCATCAAACACTCCCGGGGTCAGACACAGTGATTATTCCTCTACACGGTCCCATCAAACGCTCCCGGGGTCAGACACAGAGTGATTATTCCTCTACACTGTACCATCACACACTCCCGGGGTCAGACACAGATTGATTATTCCTCTACACGGACCCATCAAACACTCCCGAGGTCAACACAGAGTGAATTTATATCCACACCGTCCCATCATACGCTCCCGGGGTCAGACACAGAGTGGTTATTCCTCTACACTGTACCATCAAACACTCCGTGGGTCAGAGACAGATTGATTATTCCTCTACACGATCCCATCAAACACTCCCGGTATCAGAATCAGAGTGGTTATTCCTCTACACGGTCCCATCAAACACTCCCGGGGTCAGACACAGAGTGAATCTCCCTCCACGCCGTCCCATCACAAACTCCCGGTGTCAGACACAGAGAGATTATTCCTCTACACGGTCCAATCAAACACTTGCGGGGTCAGAAACAGAGTGAATCTCCCTCCACGCCGTCCCATCAAACACTCCCGGGGTCAGACACAGAGTGATTATTCCTCTACACGGTACCAACAAACACTCCGTGGGTCAGAAACACAGTGATTATTCCTCTACACGGTCCCATCAAACACTCCCGGGGTCAGACACAGAGTGATTATTCCTCTACACGGTCCCATCAAACACTCCCGTGGTCAGACACAGAGTGAATTTATCTCCACACCGTCCCATCATACACTCCCGAGGTCAGACACAGAGTCAATATTCCTCTACACGGTCCCATCAAACACTCCCGGGGTCAGACACAGAGTGATTATTCCTCTACACGGTCCCATCAAACTCTAATGGGGTCAGACACAGTGTGAATCTCCCTCCACGCCGTCCGATCACACACTCCCGGGGTCAGACACAGAGAGATTATTCCACTACACGGTCACATCAAACACTCCCGGGGTCAGACACAGAGTGAATTTATCTCCACACCGTCCCATCATACACTCCCGAGGTCAGACACAGAGTCAATATTCCTCTACACGGTCCCATCAAACACTCCCGGGGTCAGACACAGAGTGATTTTTCCTCTACACGGTCACATCAAACACTCCCGGGGTCAGACACAGAGTGAATCTCCCTCCACGCCGTCCCATCGCACACTCCCGGGGTCAGACACAGAGTGATTATTCCTCTACAGGGTCCCATCAAACACTCCGTGGGTCAGACACACAGTGATTATTCCTCTACACGGTCCCATCAAACACTCCCGGGGTCAGACACAGTGATTATTCCTCTACACGGTCCCATCAAACACTCCCGGGGTCAGACACAGAGTGATTATTCCTCTACACTGTACCATCAAACACTCCGTGGGTCAGACACAGAGTGATTTTTCCTCTACACGGTCCCATCAAACACCCCCGGGGTCAGACACAGAGTGATTATTCCTCTACACGGTACCAACAAACACTCCGTGGGTCAGACACACAGTGATTATTCCTCTACACGGTCCCATCAAACACTCCCGGGGTCAGACACAGAATGATTATTCCTCTACACGGTCCCATCAAACACTCCCGAGGTCAACACAGAGTGAATTTATATCCACACCGTCCCATCATACGCTCCCGGGGTCAGACACAGAGTGGTTATTCCTCTACACTGTACCATCAAACACTCCGTGGGGAAGAGACAGAGTGATTATTCCTCTACACGATCCCATCAAACACTCCCGGTATCAGAATCAGAGTGGTTATTCCTCTACACGGTCCCATCAAACACTCCCGGGGACAGACACAGAGTGAATCTCCCTCCACGCCGTCCCATCACAAACTCCCGGTGTCAGACACAGAGAGATTATTCCTCTACACGGTCCAATCAAACACTTGCGGGGTCAGAAACAGAGTGAATTTATATCCACACCGTCCCATCATACACTCCCGGGGTCAGACACAGAGTGATTATTCCTCTACACTGTACCATCAACCACTCCGTGGGTCAGACACACAGTGATTATTCCTCTACACGGTCCCATCAATCACTCCCGGGGTCAGACACAGAGTGATTATTCCTCTACACGGTCCCATCAAACACTCCCGGGGTCAGACACAGAGTGAATTTATCTCCACACCGTCCCATCATACACTCCCGGGGTCAGACACAGAGTGATTATTCCTCTACACTGTACCATCAACCACTCCGTGGGTCAGACACACAGTGATTATTCCTCTACACGGTCCCATCAAACTCTCATGGGCTCAGACACAGAGTGAATCTCCCTCCACGCCGTCCCATCACACACTCCCGGGGTCAGACACAGAGAGATTATTCCACTACACGGTCACATCAAACACTCCCGGGGTCAGACACAGGGTGAATTTATCTCCACACCGTCCCATCATACACTCCCGAGGTCAGACACAGAGTCAATATTCCTCTACACGGTCCCATCAAACACTCCCGGGGTCAGACACAGAGTGATTTTTCCTCTACACGGTCCCATCAAACACTCCCGGGGTCAGACACCGAGTGAATCTCAATCCACACCGTCCCATCACACACTCCCGGGGTCAGACACAGAGAGATTATTCCTCTGCACGGTACTATCAAACACTCCCCTGGTCAGATACAGAGAGATTATTCCTCTACACGGTACCATAAAACACTCCCGGGGTCAGACACAGAGTGAATCTCCCTCCACACCGTCCCAACACACACTCCCGGGGTCAGACACAGAGAGATTATTCCTCTACACGGTACCATCAAACACTGCCGGGGTCAGACACAGAGTGATTATTCCTCTACACGGTCCCATCAAACACTCCGTGGGTTAGACACACAGTGATTATTCCTCTGCACGGTCCCATCAAACACTCTCGGGGTCAGACACAGAGTGAATCTCCCTCCACGTCGTCCCATCACACTATCCCGGGGTCAGACACAGAGTGATTATTCCTCCACACGGTCCCATCAAACACTCCCGGGGACAGACACAGAGTGAATCTCAATCCTCACCGTCCCATCACACACTCCCGGGGTCAGAGACAGTGTGAATCTCCTTCAACACCGTCCCATCACACACTCCCTGGGTCAGACACAGAGTGATTATTCCTCTACACGGTCCCTTCAAACACTCCCGGGGTCAGACACAGTGTGATTATTCCTCTACACGGCCCCATCAAACTCACCCGGGGTCAGACACAGAGTGATTATTCCTCTACACGGTCCCATCAAACGCTCCCGGGGGTCAGACACAGAGTGATTATTCCTCTACACGGTCCCATCAAACACTCCGGGGGTAGGACACAGAGTGATTATTCCACTACTAGGTCCCATCAAACAATCCGGGGGTCAGACACAGAGAGATTATTCCTCTACACGGTACCATCAAACTCTCCCGGGGTCAGACACAGAGAGATTATTCCTCTACACGGTCCCATCAAACACTCCCGGTGTCAGACACAGAGTCATTATAACTCTGCAAGGTCACATAAAACACTTCCGTGGTCAGACACAGAGTGATTATTCCTCTACACGGTACCATCACACACTCCAGGTGTCAGACACAGTGTGAATCTCGTTCAACACCGTCCCATCACACACTCCCGGGGTCAGACGCAGAGTGATTATTCCTCTACACGGTCCCATCAAACACTCCCGGAATCAGCCACAGAGTGATTTTTCCTCTACACGGTCCCATAAAACACTCCCGGGGTCAGACACAGTGTGAATTTATATCCACACGATCCCATCAAACTCTCATGGGGTCAGACTCAGTGTGAATCTCCCTCCACGCCGTCCCATCACACACTCCCGGGGTCAGACACAGAGAGATTATTCCTCTACACGGTCCCATCAAACTCTCCCGGGGACAGACGCAGAGTGAATTTATATCCGCACCGTCCCATCATACACTCCCGGGGTCAGACACAGAGTCAATATTCCTCTAGACGGTCCCATCAAACACTCCCGGGGTCAGACACAGAGTGATTTTTCCTCTACACGGTACCCTCAAACACTCCCGGGGTCAGACACAGAGTGAATCTCCCTCCACGCCGTCCCATCACACACTCCCGGGGTCAGACACAGAGTGATTATTCCTCTACACGGTACCAACAAACACTCCCGGGGTCAGACACAGAGTGATTATTCCTCTACAGGGTCCCATCAAACACTCCGTGGGTCAGACACACAGTGATTATTCCTCTACACGGTCCCATCAAACACTCCCGGGGTCAGACACAGTGATTATTCCTCTACAAGGTCCCATCAAACACTCCCGGGGTCAGACACAGTGTGAATTTATATCCACACCGACCCATCATACGCTCCCGGGGTCAGACACAGAGTGATTATTCCTCTACACGGTCCCATCAAACACTCCCGGGGTCAGACTCAGAGTGATTATTCCTCTACACGGTCCCATCAAACACTCCCGGGTTCAGACACAGAGTGAATTTATATCCACACCGTCCCATCATACGCTCCCGGGGTCAGACACAGAGTGATTATTCCTCTACACTGTACAATCAAACACTCCCGGGGTCAGACACAGTGTGATTATTCCTCTACACGGTCCCATCAAACACTCCCGGGGTCAGACTCAGAGTGATTATTCCTCTACACGGTCCCATCAAACACTCCCGGGGTCAGACACAGAGTGAATTTATATCCACACCGTCCCATCATACGCTCCCGGGGTCAGACACAGAGTGATTATTCCTCTACACTGTACCATCAAACACTCCGTGGGTCAGACACAGAGTGATTACTCCTCTACACGATGCCTTCAAACACTCCCGGGGTCAGACACAGAGTGATTATTCCTCTACACGGTCCCATCAAACACGCCCGGGGTCAAACACAGAGTGATTATTCCTCTACACGGTCCCATCAAACACTCCCGGGGTCAGACACAGAGTTATTATTCCTCTACACTATCCCATCAAACACTCCCGGGGTCAGACACAGAGTGATTATTCCTCTACACGGTCCCATCAAACACTCCCGGGGTCAGACACAGAGTGATTTTTCATCTACACGGTCCCATCAAACACTCCCGGGGTCAGACACAGAGTGAATCTCCCTCCACGCCGTCCCATCACACACTCCCGGTGTCAGACACAGAGAGGTTATTCCTCTACACGGTCCCATCAAACACTTACGGGGTCAGACACAGAGTGAATTTTTTCCACACCGTCCCATCATACACTCCCGGGGTCAGACACAGAGTGATTGTTCCTCTACACTGTACCATCAAACACTCCGTGGGTCAGACACACAGTGATTATTCCTCTACACGGTCCCATCAGACACTCCCGGGGTCAGACTCCGAGTGATTATTCCTCTACACGGTCCCATCAAACACTCCCGGGGTCAGACACAGAATGTATTTATATCCACACCGTCCCATCATACGCTCCCGCGGTCAGACACAGAGTGATTATTCCTCTACACTGTGCCATCAAACATTCCGTGGGTCAGATACACAGTGATTATTCCTCTACACGGTCCCATCAAACACTCCCGGGGTCAGACTCAGAATAATTATTCCTCTACACGGTCCCATCAAACACTCCCGGGGTCAGACTCAGAGTAATTATTCCTCTACACGGTCCCATCAAACACTCCCGTGGTCAGACACAGAGTGAATTTATACCATCACCGTCCCATCATACGCTCCCGGGGTCAGACACAGAGTGATTATTCCTCTACACTGTACCATCAAACACTCCGTGGGTCAGACACAGAGTGATTACTCCTCTACACGATGTCTTCAAACACTCCCGGGGTCAGACACAGAGTGATTATTCCTCTACACGGTCCCATCAAACACGCCCGGGGTCAGACACAGAGTGATTTTTCCTCTACACGGTCCCATCAAACTCCCCCGGGGTCAGGCACAGAGTGAATCTCCCTCCACGCCGTCCCATCACACACTCCCGGGGTCAGACCCAGATTGATTATTCCTCTACACGGTCCAATCAAACACTCCCGTGGTCAAACACAGAGTGATTATTCCTCTACACGGTCCCATCAAACACTCCCGGGGTCAGACACAGAGTGAGTCTCCCTCCACACCGTCCCATCACACACTCCCGGGGTCAGACACAGAGTGGTTATTCCTCTACACGGTGCCATCAAACACTCCGTGGGTCAGACACAGAGTGATTTTTCCTCTACACGGTCCCATCAAACACTCCCGGGGTCAGACACAGAGTGACTATTCCTCTACACTGTACCATCAAACACTCCCGGGGTCAGACACAGAGTGATTATTCCTCTACACTGTACCATCAAACACTCCGTGGGTCAGACAAAGCGTGATTACTCCTCTACACGATGCAATCAAACACTCCCGGGGTCAGACACAGAGTGATTATTCCTCTACACGGCCCCATGAAACACTCCCGGGGTCAGACACAGAGTGATTTTTCCTCTACACGGTCCCATCAAACACCCCCGGGGTCAGACACAGAGTGAATCTGCCTCCACGCCGTCCCATCACACACTCCCGGGGTCAGACACAGATTGATTATTCCTCTACACGGTACAATCAAACACTCCCGGGGTCAGTCACAGAGTGAATTTATATCCACACCGTCCCATCATACGCTCCCGGGGTCAGACACAGAATGGTTATTCCTCTAGAATGTACCATCAAACACTCCGTGGGTCAGACACAGAGTGATTATTCCTCTACACGATCCCATCAAACACTCCCGGGGTCAGACACAGAGTGATTTTTCCTCTACACGGTCCCATCAAACACTCCCGGGGTCAGACACAGAGTGAGTCTCCCTCCACACCGTCCCATCACACACTCCCGGTATCAGACTCAGTGGTTATTCCTCTACACGGTCCCATCAAACACTCCCGGGGTCAGACACAGAGTGATTTTTCCTCTACACGGTCCCATCAAACACTTGCGGGTTCAGAAGCAGAGTGAATTTATATTCGCACCGTCCCATCATACACTCCCGGGGTCAGACACAGAGTGACTATTCCTCTATACCGTACCATCAAACACTCCCGAGGACAGACACAGAGTGATTATTCCTCTACACTGTACCATCAAACACTCCCGGGGTCAGACACAGAGTGATTATTCCTCTACACGGTCGCATCAAACACTCCCGGGGTCAGACTCAGAGTGATTATTCCTCTACACGGTCCCATCAAACACTCCCCGGGTCAGACACAGAGTGAATTTATATCCACACCGTCCCATCATGCGCTCCCGGGGTCAAACACAGAGTGATTATGCCTCTACACTGTACCATCAAACACTCCGTGGGTCAGACACAGAGTGATTATTCCTCTACACGATCCCATCAAACACTCCCGGGGTCAGACACAGAGTGATTATTCCTCTACACGGTCCCATCAAACACTCCCGGGGTCAGACACAGTGTGATTTTTCCTCTACACGGTCCCATCAAACACTCCCGGGGTCAGACACAGAGTGAATCTCCCTCCACGCCGTCCCATCACACACTCCCGGGGGTTAGACACAGAGTGATTATTCCTCTACACGGTCCCATCAAACACTCCCGGGGTCAGACACAGAGTGATTATTCTTCTACACGGTCCCATCAAACACTCCCGGGGTCAGACACAGAGTGAATTTATATCCACACCGTCCCATCATACGCTCCCGGGGTCAGACACCGAGTGGTTATTCCTCTACACTGTACCATCAAACACTCCGTTGGTCAGACACTGAGTGATTATTCCTCTACACGATCCCATCAAACACTCCCGGGGTCAGACACAGAGTGATTTTTCCTCTACAAGGTCCCATCAAACACTCCCGGGGTCAGACAAAGAGTGAATCTCCCTACACACCGTCCCATCGCACACTCCCGTGGTCAGACACAGTATGATTATTCCTCTCCACGGTCCCATCGCACACTGCCGGGTCAGACACAGAGTGAATCTCCTTCCACGCCGTCCCATCACACACTCCTGGGGTCAGACACAGAGTGATTATTCCTCTACACGGTCCCATCAAACACTCCCGGGGTCAGACACAGAGTGATTATTCCTCTACACGGTCCCATCAAACACTCCCGGGGTCAGAAACAGTGTGAATTTATATCCACACTATCCCATCAAACACTCCCGGAGGCAGACACAGAGTGATTATTCCTCTACACGGTCCCATCAAACACTCCCGGGGTCAGACACAGAGTGATTTTTCCTCTACACGGTCCCATCAAACACTCCCGGGGTCAGACACAGAGTGAATCTCCCTCCACGCCGTCCCATCACACACTCCCTGGGTCAGACACAGAGTGATTATTCCTCTACACGGTCCCATCAGACACTCCCGGGGTCACACACAGAGTGAATTTATATCCACACCGTCCCATCATACGCTCCCGGGGTCAGACACAGAATGGTTATTCCTCTACACGATCCCATCAAACACTCCCGGGGTCAGACACAGAGTAATTTTTCCTCTACACGGTCCCATCAAACACTCCCGGGGTCAGACACAGAGTGAGTCTCCCTCCACACCGTCCCATCACACACTCCCGGTATCAGACTCAGTGGTTATTCCTCTACACGGTCCCATCAAACACTACCGGGGTCAGACACAGAGTGATTTTTCCTCTACACGGTCCCATTAAACACTTGCGGGGTCAGAAGCAGAGTGAATTTATATTCGCACCGTCCCATCATACACTCCCGGGGTCAGACACAGAGTGACTATTCCTCTATACTGTACCATCAAACACTCCCGGGGTCAGACACAGAGTGATTATTCCTCTACACTGTACCATCAAACACTCCCGGGGTCAGACACAGTGTGATTATTCCTCTATACGGTCCCATCAAACACTCCCGGGGTCAGACTCAGAGTGATTATTCCTCTACACGGTCCCATCAAACACTCCCCGGGTCAGACACAGAGTGAATTTATATCCACACCGTCCCATCATGCGCTCCCGGGGTCAAACACAGAGTGATTATGCCTCTACACTGTACCATCAAACACTCCGTGGGTCAGACACAGAGTGATTATTCCTCTACACGATCCCATCAAACACTCCCGGGGTCAGACACAGAGTGATTATTCCTCTACACGGTCCCATCAAACACTCCCGGGGTCAGACACAGTGTGATGTTTCCTCTACACGGTCCCATCAAACACTCCCGGGGTCAGACACAGAGTGAATCTCCCTCCACGCCGTCCCATCACACACTCCCAGGGGTCAGACACAGAGTGATTATTCCTCTACACGGTCCCATCAAACACCCCCGGGGTCAGACACAGAGTGATTATTCTTCTACACGGTCCCATCAAACACTCCCGGGGTCAGACACAGAGTGATTATTCCTCTATACGGTCCCATCAAACACTCCCGGGGTCAGACTCAGAGTGATTATTCCTCTACACGGTCCCATCAAACACTCCCCGGGTCAGACACAGAGTGAATTTATATCCACACCGTCCCATCATGCGCTTCCGGGGTCAACCACAGAGTGATTATGCCTCTACACTGTACCATCAAACACTCCGTGGGTCAGACACAGAGTGATTATTTTTCTACACGGTCCCATCAAACACTCCCGGGGTCAGACACAGAGTGATTATTCTTCTACACGGTCCCATCAAACACTCCCGGGGTCAGACACAGAGTGAATTTATATCCACACCGTCCCATCATACGCTCCCGGGGTCAGACAAAGAGTGAATCTCCCTACACACCGTCCCATCGCACACTCCCGTGGTCAGACACAGTATGATTATTCCTCTCCACGGTCCCATCACACACTGCCGGGTCAGACACAGAGTGAATCTCCTTCCACGCCGTCCGATCACACACTCCCGGGGTCAGACACAGAGTGATTATTCCTCTACACGGTCCCATCAAACACTACCGGGGTCAGACACAGAGTGATTTTTCCTCTACACGGTCCCATTAAACACTTGCGGGGTCAGAAGCAGAGTGAATTTATATTCGCACCGTCCCATCATACACTCCCGGGGTCAGACACAGAGTGACTATTCCTCTATACTGTACCATCAAACACTCCCGGGGTCAGACACAGAGTGATTATTCCTCTACACTGTACCATCAAACACTCCCGGGGTCAGACACAGAGTGATTATTCCTCTATACGGTCCCATCAAACACTCCCGGGGTCAGACTCAGAGTGATTATTCCTCTACACGGTCCCATCAAACACTCCCCGGGTCAGACACAGAGTGAATTTATATCCACACCGTCCCATCATGCGCTCCCGGGGTCAAACACAGAGTGATTATGCCTCTACACTGTACCATCAAACACTCCGTGGGTCAGACACAGAGTGATTATTCCTCTACACGATCCCATCAAACACTCCCGGGGTCAGACACAGAGTGATTATTCCTCTACACGGTCCCATCAAACACTCCCGGGGTCAGACACAGTGTGATGTTTCCTCTACACGGTCCCATCAAACACTCCCGGGGTCAGACACAGAGTGAATCTCCCTCCACGCCGTCCCATCACACACTCCCGGGGGTCAGACACAGAGTGATTATTCCTCTACACGGTCCCATCAAACACCCCCGGGGTCAGACACAGAGTGATTATTCTTCTACACGGTCCCATCAAACACTCCCGGGGTCAGACACAGAGTGATTATTCCTCTATACGGTCCCATCAAACACTCCCGGGGTCAGACTCAGAGTGATTATTCCTCTACACGGTCCCATCAAACACTCCCCGGGTCAGACACAGAGTGAATTTATATCCACACCGTCCCATCATGCGCTCCCGGGGTCAACCACAGAGTGATTATGCCTCTACACTGTACCATCAAACACTCCGTGGGTCAGACACAGAGTGATTATTTTTCTACACGGTCCCATCAAACACTCCCGGGGTCAGACACAGAGTGATTATTCTTCTACACGGTCCCATCAAACACTCCCGGGGTCAGACACAGAGTGAATTTATATCCACACCGTCCCATCATACGCTCCCGGGGTCAGACAAAGAGTGAATCTCCCTACACACCGTCCCATCGCACAGTCCCGTGGTCAGACACAGTATGATTATTCCTCTCCACGGTCCCATCACACACTGCCGGGTCAGACACAGAGTGAATCTCCTTCCACGCCGTACGATCACACACTCCCGGGGTCAGACACAGAGTGATTATTCCTCTACACGGTCCCATCAAACACTCCCGGGGTCAGACACAGTGATTATTCCTCTACACGATCCCATCAAACACTCCCGGAGTCAGACACAGAGTGATTCTTCCTCTACACGGTCCCATCAAACACTCCCGGGGTCAGACACAGAGTGATTTTTCCTCTACACGGTCCCATCAAACACTCCCGGGGTCAGACACAGAGTGAATCTCCCTCCACGCCGTCCCATCACACACTCCCTGGGTCAGACAAATATTCCTGTACACGGTCCCATCAGACACTCCCGGGGTCACACACAGAGTGAATTTATATCCACACCGTCCCATCATACGCTCCCGGGGTCAGACACAGAATGGTTATTCCTCTAGAATGTACCATCAAACACTCCGTGGGTCAGACACAGAGTGATTATTCCTCTACACGATCCCATCAAACACTCCCGGGGTCAGACACAGAGTGATTTTTCCTCTACACCGTCCCATCAAACACTCCCGGGGTCAGACACAGAGTGAGTCTCTCTCCACACCGTTCCATCACACACTCCCGGTATCAGACTCAGTGGTTATTCCTCTACACGGTCCCATCAAACACTCCCGGGGTCAGACTCAGAGTGATTATTCCTCTACACGGTCCCATCAAAACTCCCCGGGTCAGACACAGAGTGAATTTATATCCACACCGTCCCATCATGCGCTCCCGGGGTCAAACACAGAGTGATTATGCCTCTACACTGTACCATCAAACACTCCGTGGGTCAGACACAGAGTGATTATTCCTCTACACGATCCCATCAAACACTCCCGGGGTCAGACACAGAGTGATTATTCCTCTACACGGTCCCATCAAACACTCCCGGGGTCAGACACAGTGTGATGTTTCCTCTACACGGTCCCATCAAACACTCCCGGGGTCAGACACAGAGTGAATCTCCCTCCACGCCGTCCCATCACACACTCCCGGGGGTCAGACACAGAGTGATTATTCCTCTACACGGTCCCATCAAACACCCCCGGGGTCAGAAACAGTGTGAATTTATATCCACACTATCCCATCAAACACTCCCGGAGGCAGACACAGAGTGATTATTCCTCTACACGGTCCCATCAAACACTCCCGGGGTCAGACACAGAGTGATTTTTCCTCTACACGGTCCCATCAAACACTCCCGGGGTCAGACACAGAGTGAATCTCCCTCCACGCCGTCCCATCACACACTCCCTGGGTCAGACACAGAGTGATTATTCCTCTACACGGTCCCATCAGACACTCCCGGGGTCACACACAGAGTGAATTTATATCCACACCGTCCCATCATACGCTCCCGGGGTCAGACACAGAATGGTTATTCCTCTACACGATCCCATCAAACACTCCCGGGGTCAGACACAGAGTGATTTTTCCTCTACACGGTCCCATCAAACACTCCCGGGGTCAGACACAGAGTGAGTCTCCCTCCACACCGTCCCATCACACACTCCCGGTATCAGACTCAGTGGTTATTCCTCTACACGGTCCCATCAAACCCTCCCGGGGTCAGACACAGAGTGATTATTCTTCTACACGGTCCCATCAAACACTCCCGGGGTCAGACACAGAGTGAATTTATATCCACACCGTCCCATCATACGCTCCCGGGGTCAGACAAAGAGTGAATCTCCCTACACACCGTCCCATCGCACACTCCCGTGGTCAGACACAGTATGATTATTCCTCTCCACGGTCCCATCACACACTGCCGGGTCAGACACAGAGTGAATCTCCTTCCACGCCGTCCGATCACACACTCCCGGGGTCAGACACAGAGTGATTATTCCTCTACACGGTCCCATCAAACACTACCGGGGTCAGACACAGAGTGATTTTTCCTCTACACGGTCCCATTAAACACTTGCGGGGTCAGAAGCAGAGTGAATTTATATTCGCACCGTCCCATCATACACTCCCGGGGTCAGACACAGAGTGACTATTCCTCTATACTGTACCATCAAACACTCCCGGGGTCAGACACAGAGTGATTATTCCTCTACACTGTACCATCAAACACTCCCGGGGTCAGACACAGAGTGATTATTCCTCTATACGGTCCCATCAAACACTCCCGGGGTCAGACTCAGAGTGATTATTCCTCTACACGGTCCCATCAAACACTCCCCGGGTCAGACACAGAGTGAATTTATATCCACACCGTCCCATCATGCGCTCCCGGGGTCAAACACAGAGTGATTATGCCTCTACACTGTACCATCAAACACTCCGTGGGTCAGACACAGAGTGATTATTCCTCTACACGATCCCATCAAACACTCCCGGGGTCAGACACAGAGTGATTATTCCTCTACACGGTCCCATCAAACACTCCCGGGGTCAGACACAGTGTGATGTTTCCTCTACACGGTCCCATCAAACACTCCCGGGGTCAGACACAGAGTGAATCTCCCTCCACGCCGTCCCATCACACACTCCCGGGGGTCAGACACAGAGTGATTATTCCTCTACACGGTCCCATCAAACACCCCCGGGGTCAGACACAGAGTGATTATTCTTCTACACGGTCCCATCAAACACTCCCGGGGTCAGACACAGAGTGATTATTCCTCTATACGGTCCCATCAAACACTCCCGGGGTCAGACTCAGAGTGATTATTCCTCTACACGGTCCCATCAAACACTCCCCGGGTCAGACACAGAGTGAATTTATATCCACACCGTCCCATCATGCGCTCCCGGGGTCAACCACAGAGTGATTATGCCTCTACACTGTACCATCAAACACTCCGTGGGTCAGACACAGAGTGATTATTTTCCTACACGGTCCCATCAAACACTCCCGGGGTCAGACACAGAGTGATTATTCTTCTACACGGTCCCATCAAACACTCCCGGGGTCAGACACAGAGTGAATTTATATCCACACCGTCCCATCATACGCTCCCGGGGTCAGACAAAGAGTGAATCTCCCTACACACCGTCCCATCGCACAGTCCCGTGGTCAGACACAGTATGATTATTCCTCTCCACGGTCCCATCACACACTGCCGGGTCAGACACAGAGTGAATCTCCTTCCACGCCGTACGATCACACACTCCCGGGGTCAGACACAGAGTGATTATTCCTCTACACGGTCCCATCAAACACTCCCGGGGTCAGACACAGTGATTATTCCTCTACACGATCCCATCAAACACTCCCGGAGTCAGACACAGAGTGATTATTCCTCTACACGGTCCCATCAAACACTCCCGGGGTCAGACACAGAGTGATTTTTCCTCTACACGGTCCCAACAAACACTCCCGGGGTCAGACACAGAGTGAATCTCCCTCCACGCCGTCCCATCACACACTCCCTGGGTCAGACAAATATTCCTCTACACGGTCCCATCAGACACTCCCGGGGTCACACACAGAGTGAATTTATATCCACACCGTCCCATCATACGCTCCCGGGGTCAGACACAGAATGGTTATTCCTCTAGAATGTACCATCAAACACTCCGTGGGTCAGACACAGAGTGATTATTCCTCTACACGATCCCATCAAACACTCCCGGGGTCAGACACAGAGTGATTTTTCCTCTACACCGTCCCATCAAACACTCCCGGGGTCAGACACAGAGTGAGTCTCTCTCCACACCGTTCCATCACACACTCCCGGTATCAGACTCAGTGGTTATTCCTCTACACGGTCCCATCAAACACTCCCGGGGTCAGACTCAGAGTGATTATTCCTCTACACGGTCCCATCAAAACTCCCCGGGTCAGACACAGAGTGAATTTATATCCACACCGTCCCATCATGCGCTCCCGGGGTCAAACACAGAGTGATTATGCCTCTACACTGTACCATCAAACACTCCGTGGGTCAGACACAGAGTGATTATTCCTCTACACGATCCCATCTAACACTCCCGGGGTCAGACACAGAGTGATTATTCCTCTACACGGTCCCATCAAACACTCCCGGGGTCAGACACAGTGTGATGTTTCCTCTACACGGTCCCATCAAACACTCCCGGGGTCAGACACAGAGTGAATCTCCCTCCACGCCGTCCCATCACACACTCCCGGGGGTCAGACACAGAGTGATTATTCCTCTACACGGTCCCATCAAACACCCCCGGGGTCAGAAACAGTGTGAATTTATATCCACACTATCCCATCAAACACTCCCGGAGGCAGACACAGAGTGATTATTCCTCTACACGGTCCCATCAAACACTCCCGGGGTCAGACACAGAGTGATTTTTCCTCTACACGGTCCCATCAAACACTCCCGGGGTCAGACACAGAGTGAATCTCCCTCCACGCCGTCCCATCACACACTCCCTGGGTCAGACACAGAGTGATTATTCCTCTACACGGTCCCATCAGACACTCCCGGGGTCACACACAGAGTGAATTTATATCCACACCGTCCCATCATACGCTCCCGGGGTCAGACACAGAATGGTTATTCCTCTACACGATCCCATCAAACACTCCCGGGGTCAGACACAGAGTGATTTTTCCTCTACACGGTCCCATCAAACACTCCCGGGGTCAGACACAGAGTGAGTCTCCCTCCACACCGTCCCATCACACACTCCCGGTATCAGACTCAGTGGTTATTCCTCTACACGGTCCCATCAAACACTACCGGGGTCAGACACAGAGTGATTTTTCCTCTACACGGTCCCATTAAACACTTGCGGGGTCAGAAGCAGAGTGAATTTATATTCGCACCGTCCCATCATACACTCCCGGGGTCAGACACAGAGTGACTATTCCTCTATACTGTACCATCAAACACTCCCGGGGTCAGACACAGAGTGATTATTCCTCTACACTGTATCATCAAACACTCCCGGGGTCAGACACAGAGTGATTATTCCTCTATACGGTCCCATCAAACACTCCCGGGTTCAGACTCAGAGTGATTATTCCTCTACACGGTCCCATCAAACACTCCCCGGGTCAGACACAGAGTGAATTTATATCCACACCGTCCCATCATGCGCTCCCGGGGTCAAACACAGAGTGATTATGCCTCTACACTGTACCATCAAACACTCCGTGGGTCAGACACAGAGTGATTATTCCTCTACACGATCCCATCAAACACTCCCGGGGTCAGACACAGAGTGATTATTCCTCTACACGGTCCCATCAAACACTCCCGGGGTCAGACACAGTGTGATGTTTCCTCTACACGGTCCCATCAAACACTCCCGGGGTCAGACACAGAGTGAATCTCCCTCCACGCCGTCCCATCACACACTCCCGGGGGTCAGACACAGAGTGATTATTCCTCTACACGGTCCCATCAAACACCCCCGGGGTCAGACACAGAGTGATTATTCTTCTACACGGTCCCATCAAACACTCCCGGGGTCAGACACAGAGTGATTATTCCTCTATACGGTCCCATCAAACACTCCCGGGGTCAGACTCAGAGTGATTATTCCTCTACACGGTCCCATCAAACACTCCCCGGGTCAGACACAGAGTGAATTTATATCCACACCGTCCCATCATGCGCTCCCGGGGTCAACCACAGAGTGATTATGCCTCTACACTGTACCATCAAACACTCCGTGGGTCAGACACAGAGTGATTATTTTTCTACACGGTCCCATCAAACACTCCCGGGGTCAGACACAGAGTGATTATTCTTCTACACGGTCCCATCAAACACTCCCGGGGTCAGACACAGAGTGAATTTATATCCACACCGTCCCATCATACGCTCCCGGGGTCAGACAAAGAGTGAATCTCCCTACACACCGTCCCATCGCACACTCCCGTGGTCAGACACAGTATGATTATTCCTCTCCACGGTCCCATCACACACTGCCGGGTCAGACACAGAGTGAATCTCCTTCCACGCCGTCCGATCACACACTCCCGGGGTCAGACACAGAGTGATTATTCCTCTACACGGTCCCATCAAACACTCCCGGGGTCAGACACAGTGATTATTCCTCTACACGATCCCATCAAACACTCCCGGAGTCAGACACAGAGTGATTATTCCTCTACACGGTCCCATCAAACACTCCCGGGGTCAGACACAGAGTGATTTTTCCTCTACACGGTCCCATCAATCACTCCCGGGGTCAGACACAGAGTGAATCTCCCTCCACGCCGTCCCATCACACACTCCCTGGGTCAGACACATATTCCTCTACACGGTCCCATCAGACACTCCCGGGGTCACACACAGAGTGAATTTATATCCACACCGTCCCATCATACGCTCCCGGGGTCAGACACAGAATGGTTATTCCTCTAGAATGTACCATCAAACACTCCGTGGGTCAGACACAGAGTGATTATTCCTCTACACGATCCCATCAAACACTCCCGGGGTCAGACACAGAGTGATTTTTCCTCTACACCGTCCCATCAAACACTCCCGGGGTCAGACACAGAGTGAGTCTCTCTCCACACCGTTCCATCACACACTCCCGGTATCAGACTCAGTGGTTATTCCTCTACACGGTCCCATCAAACACTCCCGGGGTCAGACTCAGAGTGATTATTCCTCTACACGGTCAAATCTAAACTCCCCGGGTCAGACACAGAGTGAATTTATATCCACACCGTCCCATCATGCGCTCCCGGGGTCAAACACAGAGTGATTATGCCTCTACACTGTACCATCAAACACTCCGTGGGTCAGACACAGAGTGATTATTCCTCTACACGATCCCATCAAACACTCCCGGGGTCAGACACAGAGTGATTATTCCTCTACACGGTCCCATCAAACACTCCCGGGGTCAGACACAGTGTGATGTTTCCTCTACACGGTCCCATCAAACACTCCCGGGGTCAGACACAGAGTGAATCTCCCTCCACGCCGTCCCATCACACACTCCCGGGGGTCAGACACAGAGTGATTATTCCTCTACACGGTCCCATCAAACACCCCCGGGGTCAGAAACAGTGTGAATTTATATCCACACTATCCCATCAAACACTCCCGGAGGCAGACACAGAGTGATTATTCCTCTACACGGTCCCATCAAACACTCCCGGGGTCAGACACAGAGTGATTTTTCCTCTACACGGTCCCATCAAACACTCCCGGGGTCAGACACAGAGTGAATCTCCCTCCACGCCGTCCCATCACACACTCCCTGGGTCAGACACAGAGTGATTATTCCTCTACACGGTCCCATCAGACACTCCCGGGGTCACGCACAGAGTGAATTTATATCCACACCGTCCCATCATACGCTCCCGGGGTCAGACACAGAATGGTTATTCATCTACACGATCCCATCAAACACTCCCGGGGTCAGACACAGAGTGATTTTTCCTCTACACGGTCCCATCAAACACTCCCGGGGTCAGACACAGAGTGAGTCTCCCTCCACACCGTCCCATCACACACTCCCGGTATCAGACTCAGTGGTTATTCCTCTACACGGTCCCATCAAACACTACCGGGGTCAGACACAGAGTGATTTTTCCTCTACACGGTCCCATTAAACACTTGCGGGGTCAGAAGCAGAGTGAATTTATATTCGCACCGTCCCATCATACACTCCCGGGGTCAGACACACAGTGACTATTCCTCTATACTGTACCATCAAACACTCCCGGGGTCAGACACAGAGTGATTATTCCTCTACACTGTACCATCAAACACTCCCGGGGTCAGACACAGAGTGATTATTCCTCTATACGGTCCCATCAAACACTCCCGGGGTCAGACTCAGAGTGATTATTCCTCTACACGGTCCCATCAAACACTCCCCGGGTCAGACACAGAGTGAATTTATATCCACACCGTCCCATCATGCGCTCCCGGGGTCAAACACAGAGTGATTATGCCTCTACACTGTACCATCAAACACTCCGTGGGTCAGACACAGAGTGATTATTCCTCTACACGATCCCATCAAACACTCCCGGGGTCAGACACAGAGTGATTATTCCTCTACACGGTCCCATCAAACACTCCCGGGGTCAGACACAGTGTGATGTTTCCTCTACACGGTCCCATCAAACACTCCCGGGGTCAGACACAGAGTGAATCTCCCTCCACGCCGTCCCATCACACACTCCCGGGGGTCAGACACAGAGTGATTATTCCTCTACACGGTCCCATCAAACACCCCCGGGGTCAGACACAGAGTGATTATTCTTCTACACGGTCCCATCAAACACTCCCGGGGTCAGACACAGAGTGATTATTCCTCTATACGGTCCCATCAAACACTCCCGGGGTCAGACTCAGAGTGATTATTCCTCTACACGGTCCCATCAAACACTCCCCGGGTCAGACACAGAGTGAATTTATATCCACACCGTCCCATCATGCGCTCCCGGGGTCAACCACAGAGTGATTATGCCTCTACACTGTACCATCAAACACTCCGTGGGTCAGACACAGAGTGATTATTTTTCTACACGGTCCCATCAAACACTCCCGGGGTCAGACACAGAGTGATTATTCTTCTACACGGTCCCATCAAACACTCCCGGGGTCAGACACAGAGTGAATTTATATCCACACCGTCCCATCATACGCTCCCGGGGTCAGACAAAGAGTGAATCTCCCTACACACCGTCCCATCGCACACTCCCGTGGTCAGACACAGTATGATTATTCCTCTCCACGGTCCCATCACACACTGCCGGGTCAGACACAGAGTGAATCTCCTTCCACGCCGTCCGATCACACACTCCCGGGGTCAGACACAGAGTGATTATTCCTCTACACGGTCCCATCAAACACTCCCGGGGTCAGACACAGTGATTATTCCTCTACACGATCCCATCAAACACTCCCGGAGTCAGACACAGAGTGATTCTTCCTCTACACGGTCCCATCAAACACTCCCGGGGTCAGACACAGAGTGATTTTTCCTCTACACGGTCCCATCAAACACTCCCGGGGTCAGACACATAGTGAATCTCCCAGCACGCCGTCCCATCACACACTCCCTGGGTCAGACACATATTCCTCTACACGGTCCCATCAGACACTCCCGGGGTCACACACAGAGTGAATTTATATCCACACCGTCCCATCATACGCTCCCGGGGTCAGACACAGAATGGTTATTCCTCTAGAATGTACCATCAAACACTCCGTGGGTCAGACTCAGAGTGATTATTCCTCTACACGATCCCATCAAACACTCCCGGGGTCAGACACAGAGTGATTTTTCCTCTACACCGTCCCATCAAACACTCCCGGGGTCAGACACAGAGTGAGTCTCTCTCCACACCGTTCCATCACACACTCCCGGTATCAGAATCAGTGGTTATTCCTCTACACGGTCCCATCAAACTCTCCCGGGGTCAGACTCAGAGTGATTATTCCTCTACACGGTCCCATCAAAACTCCCCGGGTCAGACACAGAGTGAATTTATATCCACACCGTCCCATCATGCGCTCCCGGGGTCAAACACAGAGTGATTATGCCTCTACACTGTACCATCAAACACTCCGTGGGTCAGACACAGAGTGATTATTCCTCTACACGATCCCATCAAACACTCCCGGGGTCAGACACAGAGTGATTATTCCTCTACACGGTCCCATCAAACACTCCCGGGGTCAGACACAGTGTGATGTTTCCACTACACGGTCCCATCAAACACTCCCGGGGTCAGACACAGAGTGAATCTCCCTCCACGCCGTCCCATCACACACTCCCGGGGGTCAGACACAGAGTGATTATTCCTCTACACGGTCCCATCAAACACCCCCGGGGTCAGACACAGAGTGATTATTCTTCTACACGGTCCCATCAAACACTCCCGGGGTCAGACACAGAGTGATTATTCCTCTATACGGTCCCATCAAACACTCCCGGGGTCAGACTCAGAGTGATTATTCCTCTACACGGTCCCATCAAACACTCCCCGGGTCAGACACAGAGTGAATTTATATCCACACCGTCCCATCATGCGCTCCCGGGGTCAAACACAGAGTGATTAAGCCTCTACACTGTACCATCAAACACTCCGTGGGTCAGACACAGAGTGATTATTTTTCTACACGGTCCCATCAAACACTCCCGGGGTCAGACACAGAGTGATTATTCTTCTACACGGTCCCATCAAACACTCCCGGGGTCAGACACAGAGTGAATTTATATCCACACCGTCCCATCATACGCTCCCGGGGTCAGACAAAGAGTGAATCTCCCTACACACCGTCCCATCGCACACTCCCGTGGTCAGACACAGTATGATTATTCCTATCCACGGTCCCATCACACACTGCCGGGTCAGACACAGAGTGAATCTCCTTCCACGCCGTCCGATCACACACTCCCGGGGTCAGACACAGAGTGATTATTCCTCTACACGGTCCCATCAAACACTCCCGGGGTCAGACACAGTGATTATTCCTCTACACGGTCCCATCAAACACTCCCGGGGTCAGACACAGTGTGAATTTATATCCACACGATCCCATCAAACACTCCCGGAGTCAGACACAGAGTGATTATTCCTCTACACGGTCCCATCAAACACTCCCGGGGTCAGTCACAGAGTGATTTTTCCTCTACACGGTCCCATCAAACACTCCCGGGGTCAGACACAGAGTGAATCTCCCTCCACGCCGTCCCATCACACACTCCCTGGGTCAGACACAGAGTGATTATTCCTCTACACGGTCCCATCAGACACTCCCGGGGTCACACACAGAGTGAATTTATATCCACACCGTCCCATCATTCGCTCCCGGGGTCAGACACAGAATGGTTATTCCTCTAGAATGTACCATCAAACACTCCGTGGGTCAGACACAGAGTGATTATTCCTCTACACGATCCCATCAAACACTCCCGGGGTCAGACACAGAGTGATTTTTCCTCTACACCGTCCCATCAAACACTCCCGGGGTCAGACACAGAGTGAGTCTCCCTCCACACCGTTCCATCACACACTCCCGGTATCAGACTCAGTGGTTATTCCTCTACACGGTCCCATCAAACACTCCCGGGGTCAGACACAGAGTGATTTTTCCTCTACACGGTCCCATCAAACACTTGCGGGGTCAGAAGCAGAGTGAATTTATATTCGCACCGTCCCATCATACACTACCGTGGTCAGACACAGAGTGACTATTCCTCTATACTGTACGATCAAACACTCCCGGGGTCAGACACAGAGTGATTATTCCTCTACACTGTTCCATCAAACACTCCCGGGGTCATACACAGAGTGATTATTCCTCTATACGGTCCCATCAAACACTCCCGGGGTCAGACTCAGAGTGATTATTCCTCTACACGGTCCCATCAAAACTCCCCGGGTCAGACACAGAGTGAATTTATATCCACACCGTCCCATCATGCGCTCCCGGGGTCAAACACAGAGTGATTATGCCTCTACACTGTACCATCAAACACTCCGTGGGTCAGACACAGAGTGATTATTCCTCTATACCGTACCATCAAACACTCCCGGGGTCAGACACAGAGTGATTATTCCTCTACACGGTCCCATCAAACACTCCCGGGGTCAGACTCAGAGTGATTATTCCTCTACACGGTCCCATCAAACACTCCACGGGTCAGACACAGAGTGAATTTATATCCACGGCGTCCCATCATGCGCTCCCGGGGTCAAACACAGAGTGATTATGCCTCTACACTGTACCATCAAACACTCCGTGGGTCAGACACAGAGTGATTATTCCTCTACACGATCCCATCAAACACTCCCGGGGTCAGACACAGAGTGATTATTCCTCTACACGGTCCCATCAAACACTCCCGGGGTCAGACACAGTGTGATTTTTCCTCTACACTGTCCCATCAAACACTCCCGGGGTCAGACACAGAGTGAATCTCCCTCCACGCCGTCCCATCACACACTCCCGGGGGTTAGACACAGAGTGATTATTCCTCTACACGGTCCCATCAAACACTCCCGGGGTCAGACACAGAGTGATTATTCTTCTACACGGTCCCATCAAACACTCCCGGGGTCAGACACAGAGTGAATTTATATCCACACCGTCCCATCATACGCTCCCGGGGTCAGACACCGAGTGGTTATTCCTCTACACTGTACCATCAAACACTCCGTGGGTCAGACACTGAGTGATTTTTCCTCTACAAGGTCCCATCAAACACTCCCGGGGTCAGACAAAGAGTGAATCTCCCTACACACCGTCCCATCGCACACTCCCGTGGTCAGACACAGTATGATTATTCCTCTCCACGGTCCCATCACACACTGCCGGGTCAGACACAGAGTGAATCTCCTTCCACGCCGTCCCATCACACACTCCTGGGGTCAGACACAGAGTGATTATTCCTCTACACGGTCCCATCAAACACTCCCGGGGTCAGACACAGAGTGATTATTCCTCTACACGGTCCCATCAAACACTCCCGGGGTCAGACACAGTGTGAATTTATATCCACACCATCCCATCAAACACTCCCGGAGGCAGACACAGAGTGATTATTCCTCTACACGGTCCCATCAAACACTCCCGGGGTCAGACACAGAGTGATTTTTCCTCTACACGGTCCCATCAAACACTCCCGGGGTCACACACAGAGTGAATTTATATCCACACCGTCCCATCATACGCTCCCGGGGTCAGACACAGAATGGTTATTCCTCTAGAATGGACCATCAAACACTCCGTGGGTTAGACACAGAGTGATTATTCCTCTACACGATCCCATCAAACACTCCCGGGGTCAGACACAGAGTGATTTTTCCTCTACACGGTCCCATCAAACACTCCCGGGGTCAGACACAGAGTGAGTCTCCCTCCACACCGTCCCATCACACACTCCCGGTATCAGACTCAGTGGTTATTACTCTACACGGTCCCATCAAACACTACCGGGGTCAGACACAGAGTGATTTTTCCTCTACACGGTCCCATTAAACACTTGCGGGGTCAGAAGCAGAGTGAATTTATATTCGCACCGTCCCATCATACACTCCCTGGGTCAGACACAGAGTGACTATTCCTCTATACTGTACCATCAAACACTCCCGGGGTCAGACACAGAGTGATTATTCCTCTACACTGTACCATCAAACACTCCCGGGGTCAGACACAGAGTGATTATTCCTCTACACGGTCCCATCAAACACTCCCCGGGTCAGACACAGAGTGAATTTATATCCACACCGTCCCATCATGCGCTCCCGGGGTCAAACACAGAGTGATTATGCCTCTACACTGTACCATCAAACACTCCGTGGGTCAGACACAGAGTGATTATTCCTCTACACGATCCCATCAAACACTCCCGGGGTCAGACACAGAGTGATTATTCCTCTACACGGTCCCATCAAACACTCCCGGGGTCAGACACAGTGTGATGTTTCCTCTACACGGTCCCATCAAACACTCCCGGGGTCAGACACAGAGTGAATCTCCCTCCACGCCGTCCCATCACACACTCCCGGGGGTCAGACACAGAGTGATTATTCCTCTACACGGTCCCATCAAACACTCCCGGGGTCAGACACAGAGTGATTATTCTTCTACACGGTCCCATCAAACACTCCCGGGGTCAGACACAGAGTGATTATTCCTCTATACGGTCCCATCAAACACTCCCGGGGTCAGACTCAGAGTGATTATTCCTCTACACGGTCCCATCAAACACTCCCCGGGTCAGACACAGAGTGATGTTTCCTCTACACGGTCCCATCAAACACTCCCGGGGTCAGACACAGAGTGAATCTCCCTCCACGCCGTCCCATCACACACTCCCGGGGGTCAGACACAGAGTGATTATTCCTCTACACGGTCCCATCAAACACTCCCGGGGTCAGACACAGAGTGATTATTCTTCTACACGGTCCCATCAAACACTCCCGGGGTCAGACACAGAGTGATTATTCCTCTATACGGTCCCATCAAACACTCCCGGGGTCAGACTCAGAGTGATTATTCCTCTACACGGTCCCATCAAACACTCCCCGGGTCAGACACAGAGTGAATTTATATCCACACCGTCCCATCACGCGCTCCCGGGGTCAAACACAGAGTGATTATGCCTCTACACTGTACCATCAAACACTCCGTGGGTCAGACACAGAGTGATTATTCCTCTACACGGTCCCATCAAACACTCCCGGGGTCAGACACAGAGTGAATTTATATCCACACCGTCCCATCATACGCTCCCGGGGTCAGACAAAGAGTGAATCTCCCTACACACCGTCCCATCGCACACTCCCGTGGTCAGACACAGTATGATTATTCCTCTCCACGGTCCCATCACACACTGCCGGGTCAGACACAGAGTGAATCTCCTTCCACGCCGTCCCATCACACACTCCCGGGGTCAGACACAGAGTGATTATTCCTCTACACGGTCCCATCAAACACTCCCGGGGTCAGACACAGTGATTATTCCTCTACACGGTCCCATCAAACACTCCCGGTGTCAGACACAGTGTGAATTTATATCCACACGATCCCATCAAACACTCCCGGAGTCAGACACAGAGTGATTATTCCTCTACACGGTCCCATCAAACACTCCCGGGGTCAGACACAGAGTGATTTTTCCTCTACACGGTCCCATCAAACACTCCCGGGGTCAGACACAGAGTGAATCTCCCTCCACGCCGTCCCATCACACACTCCCTGGGTCAGACACAGAGTGATTATTCCTCTACACGGTCCCATCAGACACTCCCGGGGTCACACACAGAGTGAATTTATATCCACACCGTCCCATCATACGCTCCCGGGGTCAGACACAGAATGGTTATTCCTCTAGAATGTACCATCAAACACTCCGTGGGTCAGACACAGAGTGATTATTCCTCTACACGATCCCATCAAACACTCCCGGGGTCAGACACAGAGTGATTTTTCCTCTACACAGTCCCATCAAACACTCCCGGGGTCAGACACAGAGTGAGTCTCCCTCCACACCGTTCCATCACACACTCCCGGTATCAGACTCAGTGGTTATTCCTCTACACGGTCCCATCAAACACTCCCGGGGTCAGACACAGAGTGATTTTTCCTCTACACGGTCCCATCAAACACTTGCGGGGTCAGAAGCAGAGTGAATTTATATTCGCACCGTCCCATCATACACTACCGTGGTCAGACACAGAGTGACTATTCCTCTATACTGTACGATCAAACACTCCCGGGGTCAGACACAGAGTGATTATTCCTCTACACTGTTCCATCAAACACTCCCGGGGTCATACACAGAGTGATTATTCCTCTATACGGTCCCATCAAACACTCCCGGGGTCAGACACAGAGTGATTATTCCTCTACACGGTCCCATCAAACACTCCCGGGGTCAGACTCAGAGTGAATTTATATCCACACCGTCCCATCATACGCTCCCGGGGTCAGACAAAGAGTGAATCTCCCTACACACCGTCCCATCGCACACTCCCCTGGTCAGACACAGTATGATTATTCCTCTCCACGGTCCCATCACACACTGCCGGGTCAGACACAGAGTGAATCTCCTTCCACGCCGTCCCATCAAACACTCCCGGGGTCAGACACAGAGTGATTATTCCTCCACACGGTCCCATCAAACACTCCCGGGGTCAGACACAGAGTGATTATTCCTCTACACGGTCCCATCAAACACACCCGGGGTCAGACACAGTGTGAATTTATATCCACACGATCCCATCAAACACTCCCGGAGTCAGACACAGAGTGATTATTCCTCTACACGGTCCCATCAAACACTCCCGGGGTCAGACACAGAGTGATTTTTCCTCTACACGGTACCATCAAACACTCCCGGGGTCAGACACAGAGTGAATCTTCCTCCACGCCGTCCCATCACACACTCCCGGGGTCACACACAGAGTGAATTTATATCCACACCGTCCCATCATACTCTCCCGGGGTCAGACACAGAGTGATTATTCCTCTACACGGTCCCATCAGACACTCCCGGGGTCACACACAGTGTGAATTTATATCCACACGATCCCATCAAACACTCCCGGGGTCAGACACAGAGTGCATCTCCCTCCACGCCGTCCCATCACACACTCCCGGGGTCAGACACAGAGAGGTTATTCCTCTACACGGTCCCATCAAACACTTGCGGGATCAGACACAGAGTGAATTTATATCCACACCGTATCATCATACACTCCCGGGGTCAGACACAGAGTGCTTATTCCTCTATACGGTCCCATCAAACACTCCCGGGGTCAGACTCAGAGTGATTATTCCTCTACACGGTCCCATCAAACACTCCCCGGGTCAGACACAGAGTGAATTTATATCCACACCGTCCCATCATGCGCTCCCGGGGTCAAACACAGAGTGATTATGCCTCTACACTGTACCATCAAACACTCCGTGGGTCAGACACACAGTGATTATTCCTCTACACGATCCCATCACACACTCCCGGGGTCAGACACAGAGTGATTATTCCTCTACACGGTCCCATCAAACACTCCCGGGGTCAGATACAGTGTGATGTTTCCTCTACACGGTCCCATCAAACACTCCCGGGGTCAGACACAGAGTGAATCTCCCTCCACGCCGTCCCATCACACACTCCCGGGGGTCAGACACAGAGTGATTATTCCTCTACACGGTCCCATCATACACTCCCGGGGTCAGACACAGAGTGATTATTCTTCTACACGGTCCCATCAAACACTCCCGGGGTCAGACACAGAGTGAATTTATATCCACACCGTCCCATCATACGCTCCCGGGGTCAGACAATGAGTGAATCTCCCTACACACCGTCCCATCGCACACTCCCGTGGTCAGACACAGTATGATTATTCCTCTCCACGGTCCCATCACACACTGCCGGTTCAGACACAGAGTGAATCTCCTTCCACGCCGTCCCATCACACACTCCCGGGGTCAGAAACAGAGTGATTATTCCTCTACACGGTCCCATCAAACACTCCCGGGGTCAGACACAGAGTGATTATTCCTCTACACGGTCCCATCAAACACTCCCGGGGTCAGACACAGAGTGAATCTCCCTCCACGCCGTCCCATCACACACTCCCGGGGGTCAGACACAGAGTGATTATTCCTCTACACGGTCCCATCAAACACTCCCGGGGTCAGACACAGAGTGATTATTCTTCTACACGGTCCCATCAAACACTCCCGGGGTCAGACACAGAGTGAATTTATATCCACACCGTCCCATCATACGCTCCCGGGGTCAGACAAAGAGTGAATCTCCCTACACACCGTCCCATCGCACACTCCCGTGGTCAGACACAGTTTGATTATTCCTCTCCACGGTCCCATCACACACTGCCGGGTCAGACACAGAGTGAATCTCCTTCCACGCCGTCCCATCACACACTCCCGGGGTCAGACACAGAGTGATTATTCCTCTACACGGTCCCATCAAACACTCCCGGGGTCAGACACAGAGTGATTATTCCTCTACACGGTCCCATCAAACACTCCCGGGGTCAGACACAGTGTGAATTTATATCCACACGATCCCATCAAACACTCCCGGAGTCAGACACAGAGTGATTATTCCTCTACACGGTCCCATCAAACACTCCCGGGGTCAGACACAGAGTGATTACTCCTCTACACGATGCCTTCAAACACTCCCGGGGTCAGACACAGAGTGATTATTCCTCTACACGGTCCCATCAAACACGCCCGGGGTCAGACACAGAGTGATTTTTCCTCTACACTGTCCCATCAAACTCCCCCGGGGTCAGACACAGAGTGAATCTCCCTCCACGCCGTCCCATCACACACTCCCGGGGTCAGACACAGATTGATTATTCCTCTACACGGTCCAATCAAACACTCACGTGGTCAAACACAGAGTGATTATTCCTCTACACGGTCCCATCAAACACTCCCGGGGTCAGACACAGAGTGAATTTTTATCCACACCGTCCCATCAAACGCTCCCGGGGTCAGACACAGAGTGGTTATTCCTCTACAATGTACCATCAAACACTCCGTGGGTCAGACACAGAGTGATTATTCCTCTACACGATCCCATAAAACACTGCCGGGGTCAGACACAGAGTGATTTTTCCTCTACACGGTCCCATCAAACTCTCCCGGGGTCAGACACAGAGTGCGTCTCCCTCCACACCGTCCCATCACACACTCCCGGTTTCAGACTCAGAGTGGTTATTCCTCTACACGGTGCCATCAAACACTCCCGGGGTCAGACACAGAGTGATTTTTCCTCTACACGGTCCCATCAAACACTCCCGGGGTCAGACACAGAGTGACTATTCCTCTACACTGTACCATCAAACACTCCCGGGGTCAGACACAGAGTGATTATTACTCTACACTGTACCATCAAACACTCCGTGGGTCAGACACAGAGAGATTACTCCTCTACACGATGCCATCAAACACTCCCGGGGTCAGACACAGAGTGATTATTCCTCTACACGGCCCCATGAAACACTCCCGGGGTCAGACACAGAGTGATTTTTCCTCTACACGGTCCCATCAAACACCACCGGGGTCAGACACAGAGTGAATCTCCCTCCACGCCGTCCCATCACACACTCCCGGGGTCAGACACAGATTGATTATTCCTCTACACGGTCCAATCAAACACTCCCGGGGTCAGACACAGAGTGATTTTTCCTCTACACGGTCCCATCAAACACTTGCGGGGTCAGAAGCAGAGTGAATTTATATCCACACCGTCCCATCATACGCTCCCGGGGTCAGACACAGAATGGTTATTCCTCTAGAATGTACCATCAAACACTCCGTGGGTCAGACACAGAGTGATTATTCCTCTACACGATCCCATCAAACACTCCCGGGGTCAGACACAGAGTGATTTTTCCTCTACACGGTCCCATCAAACACTCCCGGGGTCAGACACAGAGTGAGTCTCCCTCCACACCGTCCCATCACACACTCCCGGTATCAGACTGAGTGGTTATTCCTCTACACGGTCCCATCAAACACTCCCGGGGTCAGACACAGAGTGATTTTTCCTCTACACGGTCCCATCAAACACTTGCGGGGTCAGAAGCAGAGTGAATTTATATTCGCACCGTCCCATCATACACTCCCGGGGTCAGACACAGAGTGACTATTCCTCTATACCGTACCATCAAACACTCCCGAGGTCAGACACAGAGTGATTATTCCTCTACACTGTACCATCAAACACTCCCGGGGTCAGACACAGAGTGATTATTCCTCTACACGGTCCCATCAAACACTCCCGGGGTCATACACAGAGTGATTATGCCTCTACACTGTACCATCAAACACTCCGTGGGTCAGACACAGAGTGATTATTCCTCTACACGATCCCATCAAACACTCCCGGGGTCAGACACAGAGTGATTATTCCTCTACACGGTCCCATCAAACACTCCCGGGGTCAGACACAGTGTGATTTTTCCTCTACACGGTCCCATCAAACACTCCCGGGGTCAGACACAGAGTGAATCTCCCTCCACGCCGTCCCATCACACACTCCCGGGGGTTAGACACAGAGTGATTATTCCTCTACACGGTCCCATCAAACACTCCCGGGGTCAGACACAGAGTGATTATTCTTCTACGCGGTCCCATCAAACACTCCCGGGGTCAGACACAGAGTGAATTTATATCCACACCGTCCCATCATACGCTCCCGGGGTCAGACACCGAGTGGTTATTCCTCTACACTGTACCATCAAACACTCCGTGGGTCAGACACTGAGTGATTATTCCTCTACACGATCCCATCAAACACTCCCGGGGTCAGACACAGAGTGATTTTTCCTCTACAAGGTCCCATCAAACACTCCCGGGGTCAGACAAAGAGTGAATCTCCCTACACACCGTCCCATCGCACACTCCCGTGGTCAGACACAGTGTGATTATTCCTCTCCACGGTCCCATCACACACTGCCGGGTCATACACAGAGTGAATCTCCTTCCACGCCGTCCCATCACACACTCCCGGGGTCAGACACAGAGTGATTATTCCTCTACACGGTCCCATCAAACACTCCCGGGGTCAGACACAGAGTGATTATTCCTCTACACGGTCCCATCAAACACTCCCGGGGTCAGACACAGTGTGAATTTATATCCACACTATCCCATCAAACACTCCCGGAGTCAGACACAGAGTGATTATTCCTCTACACGGTCCCATCAAACACTCCCGGGGTCAGACACAGAGTGATTTTTCCTCTACACGGTCCCATCAAACACTCCCGGGGTCAGACACAGAGTGAATCTCCCTCCACGCCGTCCCATCACACACTCCCTGGGTCAGACACAGAGTGATTATTCCTCTACACGGTCCCATCAGACACTCCCGGGGTCACACACAGAGTGAATTTATATCCACACCGTCCCATCATACGCTCCCGGGGTCAGACACAGAATGGTTATTCCTCTAGAATGGACCATCAAACACTCCGTGGGTCAGACACAGAGTGATTATTCCTCTACACGATCCCATCAAACACTCCCGGGGTCAGACACAGAGTGATTTTTCCTCTACACGGTCCCATCAAACACTCCCGGGGTCAGACACAGAGTGAGTCTCCCTCCACACTGTCCCATCACACACTCCCGGTATCAGACTCAGTGGTTATTCCTCTACACGGTCCCATCAAACACTAAAGGGGTCAGACACAGAGTGATTTTTCCTCTACACGGTCCCATTAAACACTTGCGGGGTCAGAAGCAGAGTGAATTTATATTCGCACCGTCCCATCATACACTCCCGGGGTCAGACACAGAGTGACTATTCCTCTATACTGTACCATCAAACACTCACGGGGTCAGACACAGAGTGATTATTCCTCTACACTGTACCATCAAACACTCCCGGGGTCAGACACAGAGTGATTATTCCTCTATACGGTCCCATCAAACACTCCCGGGGTCAGACTCAGTGTGATTATTCCTCTACACGGTCCCATCAAACACTCCCCGGGTCAGACACAGAGTGAATTTATATCCACACCGTCCCATCATGCGCTCCCGGTGTCAAACACAGAGTGATTATGCCTCTACACTGTACCATCAAACACTCCGTGGGTCAGACACAGAGTGATTATTCCTCTACACGATCCCATCAAACACTCCCGGGGTCAGACACAGAGTGATTATTCCTCTACACGGTCCCATCAAACACTCCCGGGGTCAGACACAGTGTGATGTTTCCTCTACACGGTCCCATCAAACACTCCCGGGGTCAGACACAGAGTGAATCTCCCTCCCCGCCGTCCCATCACACACTCCCGGGGGTCAGACACAGAGTGATTATTCCTCTACACGGTCCCATCAAACACTCCCGGGGTCAGACACAGAGTGATTATTCTTCTACACCATCCCATCAAACACTCCCGGGGTCAGACACAGAGTGAATTTATATCCACACCGTCCCATCATACGCTCCCGGGGTCAGACAAAGAGTGAATCTCCCTACACACCGTCCCATCGCACACTCCCGTGGTCAGACACAGTATGATTATTCCTCTCCACGGTCCCATCACACACTGCCGGGTCAGACACAGAGTGAATCTCCTTCCACGCCGTCCCATCAAACACTCCCGGGGTCAGACACAGAGTGATTATTCCTCTACACGGTCCCATCAAACACTCCCGGGGTCAGACACAGTGATTATTCCTCTACACGGTCCCATCAAACTCTCCCGGGGTCAGACACAGTGTGAATTTATATCCACACGATCCCATCAAACACTCCCGGAGTCAGACACAGAGTGATTATTCCTCTACACGGTCCCATCAAACACTCCCGGGGTCAGACACAGAGTGATTTTTCCTCTACACGGTCCCATCAAACACTCCCGGGGTCAGACACAGAGTGAATCTCCCTCCACGCCGTCCCATCACACACTCCCTGGGTCAGACACAGAGTGATTATTCCTCTACACGGTCCCATCAGACACTCCCGGGGTCACACACAGAGTGAATTTATATCCACACCGTCCCATCATACGCTCCCGGGGTCAGACACAGAATGGTTATTCCTCTAGAATGTACCATCAAACACTCCGTGGGTCAGACACAGAGTGATTATTCCTCTACGCGATCCCATCAAACACTCCCGTGGTCAGACACAGAGTGATTTTTCCTCTACACGGTCCCATCAAACACTCCCGGGGTCAGACACAGAGTGAGTCTCCCTCCACACCGTCCCATCGCACACTCCCGGTATCAGACTCAGTGGTTATTCCTCTACACGGTCCCATCAAACACTCCCGGGGTCAGACACAGAGTGATTTTTCCTCTACACGGTCCCATCAAACACTTGCGGGGTCAGAAGCAGAGTGAATTTATATTCGCACCGTCCCATCATACACTCCCGTGTTCAGACACAGAGTGACTATTCCTCTATACTGTACCATCAAACACTCCCGGGGTCAGACACAGAGTGATTATTCCTCTACACTGTTCCATCAAACACTCCCGGGGTCAGACACAGAGTGATTATTCCTCTATACGGTCCCATCAAACACTCCCGGGGTCAGACTCAGAGTGATTATTCCTCTACACGGTCCCATCAAAACTCCCCGGGTCAGACACAGAGTGAATTTATATCCACACCGTCCCATCATGCGCGCCCGGGGTCAAACACAGAGTGATTAAGCCACTACACTGTACCATCAAACACTCCGTGGGTCAGACAGAGAGTGGTTATTCCTCTACACTGTCCCAACAAACACTCTCGGGGTCAGACACAGTGTGATGTTTCCTCTACACGGTCCCATCAAACACTCCCGGGGTCAGACACAGAGTGATTATTCCTCTACACGGTCCCATCACACACTCCCGGGGTCAGACACAGTGTGATTATTCTTCTACACGGTCCCATCAAACACTCCCGGGGTCAGACACAGAGTGATTATTCCTCCACACGGTCCCATCAAACACTCCCGGGGTCAGACACAGTGTGAATTTATATCCACACGATCCCATCAAACACTCCCGGAGTCAGACACAGAGTGATTATTCCTCTACACGGTCCCATCAAACACTCCCGGGGTCAGACACAGAGTGAATTTATATCCACACCGTCCCATCATACGCTCCCGGGGTCAGACAAAGAGTGAATCTCCCTACACACCGTCCCATCGCACACTCCCGTGGTCAGACACAGTATGATTATTCCTCTCCACGGTCCCATCACACACTCCCGGGGTCAGACACAGAGTGATTATTCCTCCACACGGTCCCATCAAACACTCCCGGGTTCAGACACAGAGTGATTATTCCTCTACACGGTCCCATCAAACACTCCCGGGGTCAGACACAGAGTGATTATTCCTCTACACGGTCCCATCAAACACTCCCGGGGTCAGACACAGTGTGAATTTATATCCACACGATCCCATCAAACACTCCCGGAGTCAGACACAGAGTGATTATTCCTCTACACGGTCCCATCAAACACTCCCGGGGTCAGACACAGAGTGATTTTTCCTCTACACGGTCCCATCAAACACTCCCGGGGTCAGACACAGAGTGATTATTCCTCTACACGGTCCCATCAAACACTCCCGGGGTCATGCACAGAGAGATTTTTCCTCTACACGGTCCCATCAAACAATCCCGGGGTCAGACACAGAGTGAATCTCCATCCACGCCGTCCCAACAAACTCTCCCGGGGTCAGGCACAGAGTAATTATTCCTCTACACGGTCCCATCAAACACTCCCGGGGTCAGACACAGAGTGAATTTATATCAACACCGTCGCATCATACATTCACGGGGTCAGACACAGAGTAATTATTCCTCTACAGTGTACCATCAAACACTCCGTGGGTCAGACACAGAGTGATTATTCCTCTACACGATCCCATCAAACAATCCCGGGGTCAGACACTGAGTGATTATTGCTCTACACGGTCCCATCAAACACTCCCGGGGTCAGACATAGAGTGATTATTCCTCAACACGGTCCTATCAAACACTCCCGGTGTCAGACACAGAGTGATTATTCCTCTACACGGTCCCATCAAACACTCCCGGGGTCAGACACAGAGTGATTATTCCTCTACACGATCCCATCAAACACTCCCGGGGTCAGACACAGAGTGATTATTCCTCTACACGGTCCCATCAAACACTCCCGGGTTCAGACACAGAGTGATTATTCCTCTACACAGTCCCATCACACACGCCCGGGGTCTGACACAGAATGATACTCCCGCCACACTGTCCAATCACACGCTCCCGGGGTCAAACACAGAGTGAATCTTCCTCTACACAGCCCATCACACACTCCCTGGGTCAGACACAGAGAGAATCTCCCTCCACACCGTCCCAAAACACACTCCCGGGGTCAGACACAGAGTGATTATTCCTCTACACGGTCCCATCAAACAGTCCAGTGGTCAGACACAGAGTGATTATTCCTCTACACGGTCCCATCAAACACTCCCGGGGTGAGACACAGAGTGAATTTATATCAACACCGTCGCATCATACACTCCTGGGGTCAGACACAGAGTGATTATTCCTCTACACTGTACCATCAAACACTCCGTGGGTCAGACACAGAGTGATTATTCCTCTACACGGTCCCATCAAACACTCCCGGGGTCAGGCACAGAGAGATTTTTCCTCTACACGGTCCCATCAAACAATCCCGGGGTCAGACACAGAGTGAATCTCCATCCACGCCGTCCCAACAAACTCTCCCGGGGTCAGGCACAGAGTAATTATTCCTCTACACGGTACCATCACACACTCCCAGGGTCAGACACAGAGGGATTATTCTTCTACACGGTCCCATCAAACACTCCCGTGGTCAGACACAGAGAGAATCTCCCTCCACATCGTCCCATCAAACACTCCCGTGGTCAGACACAGAGTGATTACTCCTCTACACGGACCCATCAAACACTCCCGGGGTCAGACACAGACTGAATCTCCCTCCACACCGTCCCATCACACACTCCAGTGGTCAGACACAGAGAGATTATTCCTCTACACGGTCCCATCAAACACTCCAGGTGTCAGATACAGAGCGATTATTCCTCTACACGTTAACATCAAACACACCGTGGGTCAGACACACAGTGATTATTCCTCTACACGGTCCCACCACACACTCCCGGGGTCAGACACTGAGAGATTATTCCTCTACACGGTCTCATCAAACACTCCCGGGGTCAGACACAGAGTGATTATTCCTCTACACGGTCCCAACAAACACTCCCGGTGTCAGACACAGAGTGAATCTCCTTCCACAAAGTCCCATCACACTCTCCCGGGATCAGACACTGAGAGATTATTCCTCTACACGGTCTCATCAAACACTCCCGGGGTCAGACACAGAGTGATTATTCCTCTACACTGTCCCAACAAACACTCCCGGGGTCAGACACAGAGTGATTATTCCTACACGGTCCCATCAAGCACTCCCGGGGTCAGACACAGAGTGAATTTATATCCACACCGTCTCATCATACACTCCCGGGGTCAGACACAGAGTGATTATTCCTCTACACTGTACCATCACACACTCCGTGTGTCAGACACACAGTGATTATTCCTCTACACTGTCCCAACAAACACTCCCGGGGTCAGACACAGAGTGATTATTCCTACACGGTCCCATCAAGCACTCCCGGTGTCAGACACAGAGCGAATTTATATCCACGCCGTCCCATCATACGCTCCCGGGGTCAGACACAGGGTGATTATTCCTCTACACTGTACCATCAAACACTCCGTGGGTCAGACACAGAGTGATTATTCCTCTACACGATCCCATCAAACACTCCCGGGGTCAGACACAGAGTGATTATTCCTCTACACGGTCCCATCACACACTCCCGGTATCATGCTCAGAGTGATTATTCCTCTACACGGTCCCTTCATATTCTCCCGTGGTCAGACACAGAGTGAATCTCCCTCCACACCGTCCCATCACACACTCCCGTGGTCAGACACAGTATGATTATTCCTCTCCACGGTCCCATCAAACACTCCCGGGGTCAGACACAGACTGAATCTCCCTCCACACCGTCCCATCACACACTCCCGTGGTCAGAGACAGAGTGATTATTCCTCTACACCTTCCCAACAAACACTCCCGGGGGTCAGACACAGAGCGATTATTCCTCTACACGTTAACATCAAACACACCGTGGGTCAGACACACAGTGATTATTCCTCTACACGGTCCCATCACACACTCCCGGGGTCAGAAACATAGAGATTATTCCTCTACACGGTCCCATCAAACACTCCCGGTCAGACACAGAGTGATTATTCCTCTACACGGTCCCAACAAACACTCCCGGTGTCAGACACAGTGTGAATCTCCTTCCACAAAGTCCCATCACACTCTCCCCGGGTCAGACACAGAGTGATTATTCCTCTACACAGTCCCAACAAACATTCCCGGGGTCAGACACAGAGTGATTATTCCTCTACACGGTCCCATCAAACACTCCCGAGGTCAGACACAGAGTGATTATTCCTCTACACTGTCCCATCAAACACTCCCGGGGTCAGACACAGAGTGATTTTTCCTCTACACGGTCCCATCAAACACTCCCGGGGTCAGACACAAGAATGATTATTCCTCAACGCGGTCCCATCAAACACTCCCGTGGTCAGACAAAGAGTGAATCTCCCTACACACCGTCCCATAACACACTCCCGTCGTCAGACACAGTATGATTATTCCTCTCCACGGTCCCATCAAACACTCCCGGGGGTCAGACACAGAGCGATTATTCCTCTACACGTCAACATCAAACACACCGTGGGTCAGACACACAGTGATTATTCCTCTACACGGTCCCATCACACACTCCCGCGGTCAGACACAGAGTGATTATTCCTCTACACCGTCCGATCATACTCTCCCGGGGTCAGTCACAGAGCGATTATTCCTCTACACGGTCCCAACAAACACTCCCGGTGTCAGACACAGTGTGAATCTCCTTCCACACCGTCCCATCACACACTCCCGGGGACAGACACAGAGTGATTATTCCTCTACACGGTCCCATCAAACACTCCCGGGATCAGACGCAGAGTGATTCTCCCTCCACACCGGCCCATCACACACTCCCGGGGACAGACACAGAGTGATTACTCCTCAACACGGTCCCATCAAACACTCATTGGGTCAGACACAGAGTGATTTTTCCTCTACACGGTCCCATCAAACACTCCCGGGGTCAGACACAGAGTGATTATTCCTCAACACGGTCCCATCAAACTCTCCCGGGGTCAGACACAGTGTGATTTTTCCACTGCAAGGTCCCATCAAACACTCCCGGAGTCAGACACAGAGTGGGTCTCCCTCCACACCGTCCCATCACACACTCCCGGTATCAGACTCAGACTGATTATTCCTCAACGCGGTCCCATCAAACACTCCCGGGGTCAGACAAAGACTGAATCTCCCTACACACCGTCCCATCACACACTCCCGTCGTCAGACACAGTATGATTATTCCTCTCCACGGTCCCATCAAACACTCCCGGGGGTCAGACACAGAGCGATTATTCCTCTACACGTTAACATCAAACACACCGTGGGTCAGACACACAGTGATTATTCCTCTACACGGTCCCATCACACACTCACGGGGTCAGTCACAGAGTGATTATTCCTCTACACGGTCCCAACAAACAATCCCGGTGTCAGACACAGTGTGAATCTCCTTCCACACCGTCCCAATCACACTCTCCCGGGGTCAGACACAGAGTGATTTTTCCTCTGCACGGTCCCATCAAACACTCCCGGGGTCAGACACAGAGTGAGTCTCCCTACACACCGTCCTATCACACACTCCCGGTATCATGCTCAGAGTGATTAATCCTCTACACGGTCCCATCAAACACTCCCGGGGTCAGACACAGAGTGAATTTATATCCACACCGTCCCATCATACACTCCCGGGGTCAGACACAGAGTGATTATTCCTCTACACTGTACCATCAAACACTCCGTGTGTCAGACACACAGTGATTATTCCTCTACACGGTCCCATCAAACACTCCCGGAGTCAGTCACAGAGTGATCATTCCTCTACACGGTCCCATCAAACACTCCCGGGGTCAGACGCAGAGTGAATTTATATCCACGCCGTCCCATCATACGCTCCCGGGGTCAGACACAGGGTGATTATTCCTCTACACTGTACCATCAAACACTCCGTGGGTCAGACACAGAGTGATTATTCCTCTACACGATCCCATCAAACACTCCCGGGGTCAGACACAGAGTGATTATTCCTCTACACGGTCCCATCACACACTCCCGGTATCATGCTCAGAGTGATTATTCCTCTACACGGTCCCTTCATATTCTCCCGTGGTCAGACACAGAGTGAATCTCCCTCCACACCGTCCCATCACACACTCCCGTGGTCAGACACAGTAAGATTATTCCTCTCCACGGTCCCATCAAACACTCCCGGGGTCAGACACAGACTGAATCTCCCTCCACACCGTCCCATCACACACTCCCGTGGTCAGAGACAGAGTGATTATTCCTCTACACCTTCCCAACAAACACTCCCGGGGGTCAGACACAGAGCGATTATTCCTCTACACGTTAACATCAAACACACCGTGGGTCAGACACACAGTGATTATTCCTCTACACGGTCCCATCACACACTCCCGGGGTCAGAAACATAGAGATTATTCCTCTACACGGTCCCATCAAACACTCCCGGTCAGACACAGAGTGATTATTCCTCTACACGGTCCCAACAAACACTCCCGGTGTCAGACACAGTGTGAATCTCCTTCCACAAAGTCCCATCACACTCTCCCCGGGTCAGACACAGAGTGATTATTCCTCTACACAGTCCCAACAAACATTCCCGGGGTCAGACACAGAGTGATTATTCCTCTACACGGTCCCATCAAACACTCCCGAGGTCAGACACAGAGTGATTATTCCTCTACACTGTCCCATCAAACACTCCCGGGGTCAGACACAGAGTGATTTTTCCTCTACACGGTCCCATCAAACACTCCCGGGGTCAGACACAAGAATGATTATTCCTCAACGCGGTCCCATCAAACACTCCCGTGGTCAGACAAAGAGTGAATCTCCCTACACACCGTCCCATAACACACTCCCGTCGTCAGACACAGTATGATTATTCCTCTCCACGGTCCCATCAAACACTCCCGGGGGTCAGACACAGAGCGATTATTCCTCTACACGTCAACATCAAACACACCGTGGGTCAGACACACAGTGATTATTCCTCTACACGGTCCCATCACACACTCCCGCGGTCAGACACAGAGTGATTATTCCTCTACACCGTCCGATCATACTCTCCCGGGGTCAGTCACAGAGCGATTATTCCTCTACACGGTCCCAACAAACACTCCCGGTGTCAGACACAGTGTGAATCTCCTTCCACACCGTCCCATCACACACTCCCGGGGACAGACACAGAGTGATTATTCCTCTACACGGTCCCATCAAACACTCCCGGGATCAGACGCAGAGTGATTCTCCCTCCACACCGGCCCATCACACACTCCCGGGGACAGACACAGAGTGATTACTCCTCTACACGGTCCCATCAAACACTCACGGGGTCAGACACTGAGTGAATCTCAATCCACACCGTCCCATCAGGCACTCCCGGGGTCAGACACAGAGTGATTATTCCTCTACACCGCCCATCACACACTCCCGGTGTCAGCAACAGAGTTAATCTCCCTCCACACTGTCCCATCACACTCTCCCGGGGTCAGACACAGAGTGATTATTTCTCTACACGGACCCATCAAACACCTCCGGGTCAGACACAGAGTGATTATTCCTCTACACGGTCCCATCAAACACTCCCGGGGTCAGACACAGAGTGAATCTCATTCCACACCGTCCCAACACACACTCCCGGGGTAAGCAACAGAGTGATTATTCCTCTACACGTTTCAATCAAACACTCCAGGGGTCGGACACAGAGTGAAACTCCCTCCGCACCGTACAATCACATACACCCGTTATCAGACACAGAGTGAATCTCCCTCCACATCGTCCCATCAAACACTCCCGGGGTCAGCCAAAGTGATTATTCCTCTACACGGTCCCATCAAATACTCCCGGGGGTCAGACACAGAGTGATTATTCCTCCACACGTTCGCATCAAACACTCCCGGGGTCAGACACAGAGTGATTGTTCCTCTACACGGTACCATCAAACACACGCGGGGTCAAACACGGAGAGAATCTCCCTCCACACTGTTCCATCACACACTCCCGTGGTCAAACACAGATTGATTATTCCTCTACACGGTCCCATCAAACTCTCCCGGGGTCAGACACAGAGTGATTATTCCTCCACACCGTCCCATCACACACTCCCGGCGTCAGCAACAGAGTGATTATTCCCCTACACGGTCCCATCAAACACTCCCGGGGTCAGACACAGAGTGAATTTATATCCACACTGTCCCATCATATTCTCCCGTGGTCAGACACAGAGTGAATCTCCCTCCACACCGTCCCATCACACACTCCCGTGGTCAGAGACAGAGTGATTATTCCTCTACACGGTCCCATCAAACACTCCCGGGGTCAGACACAGAGAGATTATTCCTCTACACTGTCCCATGAAACACTCCCGGGGTCAGAGACAGAGTGATTATTCCTCTACACGGTCCCAACAAACACTCCCGATGTCAGACACAGTGTGAATCTCCTTCCACACCGTCCCATCACACTCTCCCGGGGTCAGACACAGAGTGATTATTCCTCTACACGGTCCCATCAAACACTCCCGGGGTCAGACACAGAGTGAATTTATATCCACACCGTCCCATCATACACTCCCGGGGTCAGACACAGAGTGATTATTCCTCTACACTGTACCATCAAACACTCCGTGTGTCAGACACACAGTGATTATTCCTCTACACGGTCCCATCAAACACTCCCGGAGACAGTCACAGTGTGATCATTCCTCTACACGGTCCCATCAAACACTCCCGGGGTCAGACACAGAGTGAATTTATATCCACGCCGTCCCATCATACGCTCCCGGGGTCAGACACAGGGTGATTATTCCTCTACACTGTACCATCAAACACTCCGTGGGTCAGACACAGAGTGATTATTCCTCTACACGATCCCATCAAACACTCCCGGGGGTCAGACACAGAGCGATTATTCCTCTACACGTTAACATCAAACACACCGTGGGTCAGACACACAGTGATTATTCCTCTACACGGTCCCATCACACACTCCCGGGGTCAGACACAGAGTGATTATTCCTCTACACGGTCCCATCAAACACTCCCGGGGTCAGACACAGAGTGAATTTATATCCACACCGTCCCATCATACACTCCCGGGTTCAGACACAGAGTGATTATTCCTCTACACGGTCCCATCAAACACTCCCGGGGTCAGACACAGAGTGAATTTATATCCACACCGTCCCAACATACACTCCCGGGGTCAGACACTGTATGATTATTCCTCTCCACGGTCCCATCAAACACTCCCGGGGGTCAGACACAGAGCGATTATTCCTCTACACGTTAACATCAAACACACCGTGGGTCAGACACACAGTGATTATTCCTCTACACGGTCCCATCACACACTCCCGGGGTCACACACAGAGTGATTTTTCCTCTACACGGTCCCATCAAACACTCCCGGGGTCAGACGCAGAGTGATTTTTCCTCTCCACGGTCCCATCAAACACTCCCGGGGTCAGACACAGAGTGATTTTTCCTCTACACGGTCCCATCAAACACTCCCGGGGTCAGACACAGAGTGATTATTCCTCAACACGGTCCCAGCAAACACTCCCGGGGTCAGACACGGAGTGATATTTCCTCTGCACGGTCCCATCAAACACTCACGGGGTCAGACACAGAGTGGGTCTCCCTCCACACCGTCCCATCACACACTCCCGGTATCTGACTCAGAGTGATTATACCTCTACACGGTCCCATCATACTCTCCCGGGGTCAGACACAGAGTTAATCCCCCTCCACACCGTCCCATCACACACTCCCGTGGTCAGACACAGAGTGATTATTCCTCTACACGGTCCCATCAAACACTTCCTGGGTCAGACAAAGAGTGAATCTCCCTACACACCGTCCCATCACACACTCCCGTGGTCAGAGACCGAGTGATTATTCCTCTACACGGTCCCATCAAACACTCCCGGGGGTCAGACACAGAGCGATTATTCCTCTACACGTTAACATCAAACACACCGTGGGTCAGACACACAGTGATTATTCCTCTACACGGTCCCATCACACACTCCCGGGGTCAGAAACAGAGTGATTATTACTCTACACGGTCCTATCAAACACTCCCCGGGTCAGACACAGAGTGATTATTCCTCTACACGGTCCCAACAAACACTCCAGGTGTCAGACACAGTGTGAATCTCCTTCCACACCGTCCCATCACACTCTCCCGGGGTCAGACACAGAGTGAATTTTCCTCTGCACGGTCCCATCAAACACTCCGGGCGTCAGACACAGAGTGAGTCTCCCTCCACACCGTCCCATCACACACTCCCTGTATCATGCTCAGAGTGATTATTCCTCTACACGGTCCCATCATATTCTCCCGTGGTCAGACACAGAGTGAATCTCCCTCCACACCGTCCCATCACACACTCCCGTGGTCAGACACAGTATGATTATTCCTCTCCACGGTCCCATCAAACACTCCCGGGGTCAGACACAGACTGCATCTCCCTCCACACCGTCCCATCACACACTCCCGTGGTCAGAGACAGAGTGATTATTCCTCTACACGGTCCCATCAAACACTCCCGGGGGTCAGACACAGAGCGATTATTCCTCTACACGTTAACATCAAACACACCGTGGGTCAGACACACAGTGATTATTCCTCTACACGGTCCCACCACACACTCCCGGGGTCAGACACTGAGAGATTATTCCTCTACACGGTCTCATCAAACACTCCCGGGGTCAGACACAGAGTGATTATTCCTCTACACGGTCCCAACAAACACTCCCGGTGTCAGACACAGAGTGAATCTCCTTCCACAAAGTCCCATCACACTCTCCCGGGATCAGACACTGAGAGATTATTCCTCTACACGGTCTCATCAAACACTCCCGGGGTCAGACACAGAGTGATTATTCCTCTACACTGTCCCAACAAACACTCCCGGGGTCAGACACAGAGTGATTATTCCTACACGGTCCCATCAAGCACTCCCGGGGTCAGACACAGAGTGAATTTATATCCACACCGTCTCATCATACACTCCCGGGGTCAGACACAGAGTGATTATTCCTCTACACTGTACCATCACACACTCCGTGTGTCAGACACACAGTGATTATTCCTCTACACTGTCCCAACAAACACTCCCGGGGTCAGACACAGAGTGATTATTCCTACACGGTCCCATCAAGCACTCCCGGGGTCAGACACAGAGTGAATTTATATCCACACCGTCTCATCATACACTCCCGGGGTCAGACACAGAGTGATTATTCCTCTACACTGTACCATCACACACTCCGTGGGTCAGACACACAGTGATTTTTCCTCTACACGGTCCCATCACACACTCCCGGGGTCAGAAACAGAGCGATTATTCCTCTACACGGTCCCATCAAACACTCCCGGGGTCAGACACAGCGTGCTTATTCCTCTACACGGTCCCAACAAACACTCCCGGTGTCAGAGACAGTGTGAATCTCCTTCCACACCGTCCCATCAAACACTCCCGGCGTCAGACACAGAGTGAGTCTCCCTCCACACCGTCCCATCACACACTCCCGGTATCATGGTCAGAGTGATTATTCCTCTACACGGTCCCATCATATTCTCCCGTGGTCAGACACAGAGTGAATCTCCCTCCACACCGTCCCATCACACACTCCCGTGGTCAGACACAGTATGATTATTCCTCTCCACGGTCCCATCAAACACTCCCGGGGTCAGACACAGACTCAATCTCCCTCCACACCGTCCCATCACACACTCCCGTGGTCAGAGACAGAGTGATTATTCCTCTACACGGTCCCATCAAACACTCCCGGGGTCAGACACAGAGCGATTATTCCTCTACACGTTAACATCAAACACACCGTGGGTCAGACACACAGTGATTATTCCTCTACATGGTACCATCACAAACTCCCGGGGTCAGACACAGAGAGATTATTCCTCTACACGGTCCCATCAAACACTCCCGGGGTCAGACACAGAGTGATTATTCCTCTACACGGTCCCATCAAACACTCCCGGGGGTCAGACACAGAGCGATTATTCCTCTACACGTTAACATCAAACACACCGGGGGTCAGACACACAGTGATCATTCCTCTACACGGTCCCATCACACACTCCCGGGGTCAGACACAGAGTGATTATTCCTCTACACCGTCCCATCACACACTCCCGTGGTCAGACACAGAGTGATTATTCCTCTACACGGTCCCATCAAACACTTCCTGGGTCAGACAAAGAGTGAATCTCCCTACACACCGTCCCATCACACACTCCCGTGGTCAGAGACCGAGTGATTATTCCTCTACACGGTCCCATCAAACACTCCCGGGGGTCAGACACAGAGCGATTATTCCTCTACACGTTAACATCAAACTCACCGTGGGTCAGACACACAGTGATTATTCCTCTACACGGTCCCATCACACACTCCCGGGGTCAGAAACAGAGTGATTATTACTCTACACGGTCCCATCAAACACTCCCGGAGTCAGTCAAAGAGATTATTCCTCTACACGGTCCCATCAAACACTCCCGGGGTCTGACACAGAGTGATTATTCCTCTACACGGTCCCATCAAGCACTCCCGGGGTTAGACACAGAGTGATTATTCCTCTACACGGTCCCATCAAACATTCCCGGGGACAGACTCAGAGTGATTATTCCTCTACACGGTCCCATCAAACTCTCCCGGGGTCAGAACCAGAGTGATTATTCCCCTACACGGTCCCATCAAACACTCCCGGGGGTCAGACACCGAGTGATATATTCCTCTACACGGTCCCAACAAACTCTCCCGGCGTCAGGCACAGAGTGAATCTCCCTCCATATTGTCCCATCACACACTCCCGGTGTCAGACACAGAGTGATTATTCCTCTACACTGTCCCATCGAACACTCCCGGTGTCAGACACAGAGTGATTGTTCCTCTACACGGTCCCATCTCAACACTCACGGGGGTCAGACACAGAGTGATTATTCCTCTACACGTTTCCATCAAACACTCCCGGGGTCAGAAACAGGGTGATTATTCCTCTACACGGTCCCATCAAACACTCCCGGGGTCAGAGACAGAGTGATTGTTCCTCTACACGGTCCCATCAAACACTCACGGGGGTCAGCCAAAGTGATTATTCCTCTACACGGTACCATCAAACACTCCCGGGGGTCAGACACAGAGTGATTATTCCTCCACACGTTCGCATCAAACACTCCCGGGGTCAGACACAGAGTGATTGTTCCTCTACACGGTACCATCAAACACACGCGGGGTCTGACACAGAGTGATTATTCCTCTACACGGTCCCATCAAGCACTCCCGGGGTTAGACACAGAGTGATTATTCCTCTACACGGTCCCATCAAACATTCCCGGGGACAGACTCAGAGTGATTATTCCTCTACACGGTCCCATCAAACTCTCCCGGGGTCAGACACAGAGTGATTATTCCTCCACACCGTCCCATCACACACTCCCGCGGTCAGCAACAGAGTGATTATTCCCCTACACGGTCCCATCAAACACTCCCGGGGGTCAGACACCGAGTGATATATTCCTCTACAGTGTCCCAACAAACTCTCCCGGGGTCACGCACAGAGTGAATCTCCCTCCACATCGTCCCATCACACACTCCCGGGATCAGACGCAGAGTGATTATTCCTCTACACGTTTCCATCAAACACTCCCGGGGTCAGAAAAAGGGTGATTATTCCTCTACACGGTCCCATCAAACACTCCCGGGGTCAGACACAGAGTGATTGTTCCTCTACACGGTCCCATCAAACACTCACGGGGGTCAGCCAAAGTGATTATTCCTCTACACGGTCCCATCAAACACTCCCGGGGTCAGACACAGACTGAATCTCCCTCCACACCGTCCCATCACACTCTACCGTGGTCTGTCACAGAGAGATTATTCCTCTACACGGTCCGATCAAATACCCCCGGGGTCAGACACAGTGAATCTCCCTCCACACCGTCCCATCACACACTCCCGGGGACAAACACAGAGTGATTATTCCTCCACACGGTCCCATCAAACACTCCCGGGTTCAGACACAGAGTGATTATTCCTCTACACGGTCCCATCAAACACTCCCGGGGTCAGACACAGAGTGATTATTCCTCTACACGGTCCCATCAAACACTCCCGGGGTCAGACACAGTGTGAATTTATATCCACACGATCCCATCAAACACTCCCGGAGTCAGACACAGAGTGATTATTCCTCTACACGGTCCCATCAAACACTCCCGGGGTCAGACACAGAGTGATTTTTGCTCTACACGGTCCCATCAAACACTCCCGGGGACAGACACAGAGTGATTATTCCTCAACATGGTCCCATCAAACACTCCCGGGGTCAGACACAGAGTGATTTTTCCTCTGCACGGTCCCATCAAACACTCCCGGGGTCAGACACAGTGTGGGTCTCCCTCCACACCGTCCCATCACACACTCCCGGTATCAGACTCAGAGTGATTATTCCTCTACACGGTCTCATCAAACACTCCCGGGGTCAGACACAGAGTGATTATTCCTCTACACTGTCCCAACAAACACTCCCGGGGTCAGACACAGAGTGATTATTCCTACACGGTCCCATCAAGCACTCCCGGGGTCAGACACAGAGTGAATTTATATCCACACCGTCTCATCATACACTCCCGGGGTCAGACACAGAGTGATTATTCCTCTACACTGTACCATCACACACTCCGTGTGTCAGACACACAGTGATTATTCCTCTACACTGTCCCAACAAACACTCCCGGGGTCAGACACAGAGTGATTATTCCTACACGGTCCCATCAAGCACTCCCGGGGTCAGACACAGAGTGAATTTATATCCACACCGTCTCATCATACACTCCCGGGGTCAGACACAGAGTGATTATTCCTCTACACTGTACCATCACACACTCCGTGGGTCAGACACACAGTGATTTTTCCTCTACACGGTCCCATCACACACTCCCGGGGTCAGAAACAGAGCGATTATTCCTCTACACGGTCCCATCAAACACTCCCGGGGTCAGACACAGCGTGCTTATTCCTCTACACGGTCCCAACAAACACTCCCGGTGTCAGAGACAGTGTGAATCTCCTTCCACACCGTCCCATCAAACACTCCCGGCGTCAGACACAGAGTGAGTCTCCCTCCACACCGTCCCATCACACACTCCCGGTATCATGGTCAGAGTGATTATTCCTCTACACGGTCCCATCATATTCTCCCGTGGTCAGACACAGAGTGAATCTCCCTCCACACCGTCCCATCACACACTCCCGTGGTCAGACACAGTATGATTATTCCTCTCCACGGTCCCATCAAACACTCCCGGGGTCAGACACAGACTCAATCTCCCTCCACACCGTCCCATCACACACTCCCGTGGTCAGAGACAGAGTGATTATTCCTCTACACGGTCCCATCAAACACTCCCGGGGTCAGACACAGAGCGATTATTCCTCTACACGTTAACATCAAACACACCGTGGGTCAGACACACAGTGATTATTCCTCTACATGGTACCATCACAAACTCCCGGGGTCAGACACAGAGAGATTATTCCTCTACACGGTCCCATCAAACACTCCCGGGGTCAGACACAGAGTGATTATTCCTCTACACGGTCCCATCAAACACTCCCGGGGGTCAGACACAGAGCGATTATTCCTCTACACGTTAACATCAAACACACCGGGGGTCAGACACACAGTGATCATTCCTCTACACGGTCCCATCACACACTCCCGGGGTCAGACACAGAGTGATTATTCCTCTACACCGTCCCATCACACACTCCCGTGGTCAGACACAGAGTGATTATTCCTCTACACGGTCCCATCAAACACTTCCTGGGTCAGACAAAGAGTGAATCTCCCTACACACCGTCCCATCACACACTCCCGTGGTCAGAGACCGAGTGATTATTCCTCTACACGGTCCCATCAAACACTCCCGGGGGTCAGACACAGAGCGATTATTCCTCTACACGTTAACATCAAACTCACCGTGGGTCAGACACACAGTGATTATTCCTCTACACGGTCCCATCACACACTCCCGGGGTCAGAAACAGAGTGATTATTACTCTACACGGTCCCATCAAACACTCCCGGGGTCTGACACAGAGTGATTATTCCTCTACACGGTCCCATCAAGCACTCCCGGGGTTAGACACAGAGTGATTATTCCTCTACACGGTCCCATCAAACATTCCCGGGGACAGACTCAGAGTGATTATTCCTCTACACGGTCCCATCAAACTCTCCCGGGGTCAGAACCAGAGTGATTATTCCCCTACACGGTCCCATCAAACACTCCCGGGGGTCAGACACCGAGTGATATATTCCTCTACACGGTCCCAACAAACTCTCCCGGCGTCAGGCACAGAGTGAATCTCCCTCCATATTGTCCCATCACACACTCCCGGTGTCAGACACAGAGTGATTATTCCTCTACACTGTCCCATCGAACACTCCCGGTGTCAGACACAGAGTGATTGTTCCTCTACACGGTCCCATCTCAACACTCACGGGGGTCAGACACAGAGTGATTATTCCTCTACACGTTTCCATCAAACACTCCCGGGGTCAGAAACAGGGTGATTATTCCTCTACACGGTCCCATCAAACACTCCCGGGGTCAGAGACAGAGTGATTGTTCCTCTACACGGTCCCATCAAACACTCACGGGGGTCAGCCAAAGTGATTATTCCTCTACACGGTACCATCAAACACTCCCGGGGGTCAGACACAGAGTGATTATTCCTCCACACGTTCGCATCAAACACTCCCGGGGTCAGACACAGAGTGATTGTTCCTCTACACGGTACCATCAAACACACGCGGGGTCTGACACAGAGTGATTATTCCTCTACACGGTCCCATCAAGCACTCCCGGGGTTAGACACAGAGTGATTATTCCTCTACACGGTCCCATCAAACATTCCCGGGGACAGACTCAGAGTGATTATTCCTCTACACGGTCCCATCAAACTCTCCCGGGGTCAGACACAGAGTGATTATTCCTCCACACCGTCCCATCACACACTCCCGCGGTCAGCAACAGAGTGATTATTCCCCTACACGGTCCCATCAAACACTCCCGGGGGTCAGACACCGAGTGATATATTCCTCTACAGTGTCCCAACAAACTCTCCCGGGGTCACGCACAGAGTGAATCTCCCTCCACATCGTCCCATCACACACTCCCGGGATCAGACGCAGAGTGATTATTCCTCTACACGTTTCCATCAAACACTCCCGGGGTCAGAAAAAGGGTGATTATTCCTCTACACGGTCCCATCAAACACTCCCGGGGTCAGACACAGAGTGATTGTTCCTCTACACGGTCCCATCAAACACTCACGGGGGTCAGCCAAAGTGATTATTCCTCTACACGGTCCCATCAAACACTCCCGGGGTCAGACACAGACTGAATCTCCCTCCACACCGTCCCATCACACTCTACCGTGGTCTGTCACAGAGAGATTATTCCTCTACACGGTCCGATCAAATACCCCCGGGGTCAGACACAGTGAATCTCCCTCCACACCGTCCCATCACACACTCCCGGGGACAAACACAGAGTGATTATTCCTCCACACGGTCCCATCAAACACTCCCGGGTTCAGACACAGAGTGATTATTCCTCTACACGGTCCCATCAAACACTCCCGGGGTCAGACACAGAGTGATTATTCCTCTACACGGTCCCATCAAACACTCCCGGGGTCAGACACAGTGTGAATTTATATCCACACGATCCCATCAAACACTCCCGGAGTCAGACACAGAGTGATTATTCCTCTACACGGTCCCATCAAACACTCCCGGGGTCAGACACAGAGTGATTTTTGCTCTACACGGTCCCATCAAACACTCCCGGGGACAGACACAGAGTGATTATTCCTCAACATGGTCCCATCAAACACTCCCGGGGTCAGACACAGAGTGATTTTTCCTCTGCACGGTCCCATCAAACACTCCCGGGGTCAGACACAGTGTGGGTCTCCCTCCACACCGTCCCATCACACACTCCCGGTATCAGACTCAGAGTGATTATTCCTCTACACGGTCCCATCAATCACTCCCGGGGTCAGACACAGAGTGAATCTCCCTCCACACCGTCCCATCACACACTCCCGTGGTCAGACACAGTGTGATTATTCCTCCACACGGTCCCATCAAACACTCCCTGGGTCAGACAAAGAGTGAATCTCCCTACACACCGTCCCATCACACACTCCCGTCGTCAGACGCAGTTTGATTATTCAGCTCCACGGTCCCATCAAACACTCCCGGGGGTCAGACACAGAGCGATTATTTCTCTACACGTTAACATCAAACTCTCCCGCGGTCAGACACAGAGTAAATTTATATCCACACCGTCCCATCATACTTTCCCCTGGTCAGACACAGAGTGGGTGTCCCTCCACACCGACCCATCACACACTCCCGGTATCAGAGAGAGTGATTATTCCTCTACACGGTCCCATCAAACACTCCCGGGGTCAGACACAGAGTGGGTCTCCCTCCACACCGACCCATCAAACACTCCCGGTATCAGAGAGAGTGATTATTCCTCTACACGGTCCCATCAATCACTCCCGGGGTCAGACACAGAGTGAATTTATATCCACACCGTCCCATCATACTCTCCCGGGGTCAGACACAGATTGAATCTCCCTCCACACCGTCCCATCACACACTCCCGTGGTCAGACACAGAGTGATTATTCCTCTACACGGTCCCATCAAACACTCCCTGGGTCAGACAAAGAGTGAATCTCCCTACACACCGTCCCATCACACACTCCCGTCGTCAGAAACAGTATGAATATTCCACTCCACTGTCCCATCAAACACTCCCGGGGGACAGACACAGAGCGATTATTCCTCTACACGTTAACATCAAACACACCGTGGGTCAGACACACAGTGATTATTCCTCTACACGGTCCCATCACACACTCCCGGGGTCAGACACAGAGTGATTATTCCTCTACACGGTCCCTTCAAACACTCCCGAGGTCAGACACAGAGTGATTATTCCTCTACACGGTCCCATCAAACACTCCAGGGGTCAGACACAGAGTGATTATTCCTCTACACGGTCCCATCAAACACTCCCGGAGTCAGACACAGTGTGAATCTCCTTCCACACCGTCCCATCACAATCTCCGGGGTCAGACACAGAGTGATTATTCCTCTACACTGTCCCAACAAACACTCCCGGGTCAGACACAGAGTGATTATTCCTCTACACGGTCCCATCAAACACTCCGGGTCAGACACAGAGTGAATTTATATCCACACCGTCCCATCATACACTCCCGGGGTCAGACACAGTGTGATTATTCCTCTACACTGTACCATCAAACACTCCGTGTGTCAGACACAGAGTGATTTTTGCTCTACACGGTCCCATCAAACACTCCCGGGGTCAGACACAGAGTGATTATTCCTCAACATGGTCCCATCAAACACTACCGGGGTCAGACACAGAGTGATTTTTCCTCTGTACGGTCCCATCAAACACTCCGGGTCAGACACAGTGTGGGTCTCCCTCCACACAGTCCCATCACACACTCCCGGTATCAGACTCAGAGTGATTATTCCTCTACACGGTCCCATCAATCACTCCCGGGGTCAGACACAGAGTGAATTTATATCCTCACCGTCCCATCATACTCTCCCGGGGTAAGACACAGAGTGAATCTCCCTCCACACCGTCCAATCACACACTCCCGTGGTCAGACACAGAGTGATTATTCCTCCACACGGTCCCATCAAACACTCCTGGGTCAGACAAAGAGTGAATCTCCCTACACACCGTCCCATCACACACTCCCGTCGTCAAACGCAGTTTGATTATTCCGCTCCACGGTCCCATCAAACACTCCCGGGGGTCAGACACAGAGCGATTATTCCTCTACACGTTAACATCAAACACACCGTGGGTCAGACACACAGTGATTATTCCTCTACACGGTCCCATCACACACTCCCGGGGTCAGACACAGAGTGATTATTCCTCTACACGGTCCCATCAATCACTCCCGGGGTCAGACACAGAGTGATTATTCCTCTACACGGTCCCATCAAACACTCCCGCGGTCAGACACAGAGTAAATTTATATCCACACCGTCCCATCATACTCTCCCGTGGTCAGACACAGAGTGAATTTCCCTCCACACCGTCCCATCACACACCTCCCGTCGTCAGACACAGAGTGATTATTCCTCTACACGGTCCCATCAAACACTCCCGGGGTCAGACACAGACTGAATCTCCCTCCACACCTTCCCATCACACACTCCCGTGGTCAGAGACAGAGTGATTATTCCTCTACACGGTCCCATCAAACACTCCCGGGGGTCAGACACAGATTGATTATTCCTCTACACGTTAACATCAAACACACCGTGGGTCAGACACAGAGTGAATATTCCTCTACACGGTCCCATCAAACACTCCCGGGGTCAGACACAGACTGAATCTCCCTCCACACCGTCCCATCACAATCTCCCGGGGTCAGACACAGAGTGATTATTCCTCTACACTGTCCCAACAAACACTCCGGGGTCAGACACAGAGTGATTATTCCTCTACACGGTCCCATCAAACACTCCCCGGGGTCAGACACAGAGTGAATTTATATCCACACCGTCCCATCATACACTCCGGGGTCAGACACAGAGTGATTATTCCTCTAGACTGTACCATCAAACACTCCGTGTGTCAGACACAGAGTGATTATTCCTCTACACGGTCCCATCAAACACTCCCGGGGTCAGACACAGAGTGATCATTCCTCTACACGGTCCCATCAAACACTCCCGGGTCAGACACAGATTGAATTTATATCCACACCGTCCCATCATACGCTCCCGGGGTCAGACACAGGGTGATTATTCCTCTACACTGTACCATCAAACACTCCGTGGGTCAGACACAGAGTGATTATTCCTCTACACGATCCCATCAAACACTCCCGGGGTCAGTCACAGAGTGATTATTCCTCTACACGGTCCCATCAAACACTCCCGGGGTCAGACACAGAGTGATTTCTGCTCTACACGGTCCATCAAACTCTCCCGGGTCAGACGCAGAGTGAGTATTCCTCAACACGGTCCCATCAAACACTCCCGTGGTCAGACACAGAGTGATTTTTCCTCTGCACGGTCCCATCAAACACTCCCGGGGTCAGACACAGAGTGGGTCTCCCTCCACACCGTCCCATCACACACTCCCGGTATCAGACTCAGAGTGATTATTCCTCTACACGGTCCCATCAATCACTCCCGGGGTCAGACACAGAGTGAATTTATATCCACACCGTCCCATCATACTCTCCCGGGGTCAGACACAGAGTGAATCTCCCTGCACACCGTCCCATCACACACTCCCGTCGTCAGACACAGAGTGATTATTCCTCTAGACGGTCCCATCAAACACTCCCGGGGGTCAGACACAGAGCGATTATTCCTCTACACGTTAACATCAAACACACCGTGGGTCTGACACATAGTGATTATTCCTCTACACGGTCAGATCACGCACTCCCGGGGTCAGACACAGAGTGATTATTCCTCTACACGGTCCCAACAAACACTCCCGGCATCAGACACAGAGTAATTTTTCCTCTGCACAGTCCCATCAAACACTCCCGGGGTCAGACACAGAGTGAATTTATATCCAGACAGTCCCATCATACTCTCCCGTGGTCTGACACAGAGTGAATCTCCCTCCACACCGTCACATCACACACTCCCGTGGTCAGACACAGAGTGATTATTCCTCTGCATGGTCCCATCAAACACTCCCGGGGTCAGACAAAGAGTGATTCTCCCTACACACCGTCCCATCACACACTCCCGTGTTCAGACACAGTATGATTATTCCTCTCCACGGTCCCATCAAACACTCCCGTGGGTCAGACACAGAGCGATTATTCCTCTACACGTTAACATCAAACACACCGTGGGTCAGACACACAGTGATTGTTCCTCTACACGGTACCATCAAACACTCCCGGTGTCAGACACAGAGTGATTATTACTCTACACGGTCCCATCAAACACAATCGGGGTCAGATACAGATTGAATTTATATCCACACCGTCCCATCATACGCTCCCGGGGTCAGACACAGGGTGATTATTCCTCTGCACTGTACCATCAAACACTCTGTGGGTCAGACACAGAGTGATTATTCCTCTACACGATCCCATCAAACACTCCCGGGGTCAGACACAGAGTGATTATTCCTCTACACGGTCCCAACAAACACTCCCGGTGTCAGACACAGTGTGAATCTCCTTCCACACCGTCCCATCACACTCTCCCGGGGTCAGACACAGAGTGATTATTCCTCTACACTGTCCCAACAAACACTCCCGGGGTCAGACACAGAGTGATTTTTCCTCTGCACGGTCCCATCAAACACTCCCGGGGTCAGACACAGAGTGAGTCTCCCTCCAAACCGTCCCATCACACACACCCGGTATAATGCTCAGAGTGGTTATTCCTCTACACAGTCCCATCAAACACTCCCGGGGTCAGACACAGAGTGAATTTATATCCACACCGTCCCATCATACTCTCCCGTGGTCTGACACAGAGTGAATCTCCCTACACACCGTCCCATCATACACTCCCGTGTTCAGACACAGTATGATTATTCCTCTCCACCGTCCCATCAAACACTCCCCGGTTCAGACACAGACTGAATCTCCCTCCACACCGTCACATCACACACTCCCGTGGTCAGAGACAGATTGATTATTCCTCTACACAGTCCATTCAAACACTCCCGGGGGGTCAGACACAGAGCGATTATTCCACTACACGTTAACATCAAACACACCGTGAGTCAGACACACAGTGATTATTCCTCTACACGGTCCCATCAAACACTCCCGGGCTCAGACACAGAGAGATTATTCCTCTACACGTTCCCCACAAACACTCCCGGTGTCAGACACAGTGTGAATCTCCTTCCACACCGTCCCATCCCACTCTCCCGGGGTCAGACACAGAGTGATTATTCCTCTACACTGTCCCAACAAACACTCCCGGGGTCAGACACAGAGTGATTATTCCTCTACACGGTCCCATCAAGCACTCCCAGTGTCAGACAAAGAGTGAATCTCCATACACACCGTCCCATCATACGCTCCCAGGGTCAGACACAGGGTGATTATTCCTCTACACTGTACCATCAAACACTCCTTGGGTCAGACAGAGTGATTATTCCTCTACAGGATCCCATCAAACACTCCCGGGGTCAGACACAGAGTGATTATTCCTCTACACGGTCCCACCAAACACTCCCGGGGTCAGACACAGAGTGATTTTTGTTCTACACGGTCCCATCAAACACTCCCGGGGTCAGACACAGAGTGATTATTCCTCAACATGGTCCCATCAAACACTCCCGGGGTCAGACACAGAGTGATTTTTCCTCTGCACGGTCCCATCAAACACTCCCGGGGTCAGACACAGAGTGGGTCTCCCTCCACACCGTCCCAACACACACTCCCGGTATCAGACTCAGAGTGATTATTCCACTACACGGTCCCATCAATCACTCCCGGGGTCAGACACAGAGTGAATTTATATCCACACCGTCCCATCATACTCTCCCGGGGTCAGACACAGAGTGAATCTCCCTCCACACCGTCCCATCACACACTCCCGTGGTCAGACACAGAGTGATTATTCCTCTACACGGTCCCATCAAACACTCCCTGGGTCAGACAAAGAGTGAATCTCCCTACACACCGTCCCATCACACACTCCCGTCGTCAGACACAGTATGATTATTCCTCTCCACGGTCCCATCAAACACTCCCGGGGGTCAGACACAGAGCGATTATTCCTCTACACGTTAACATCAAACACACCGTGGGTCAGACACACAGTGATTATTCCTCTACACGGTCCCATCACACACTCCCGGGGTCAGACACAGAGTGATTATTCCTCTACACGGTCCCATCAAACACTCCCGGGGTCAGACACAGTGTGATTATTCCTCTACACGGTCCCAACAAACACTCCCGGTGTCAGACACAGTGTGAATCTCCTTCCACACGGTCCCATCACACTCTCCCGGGGTGAGACACAGAGTGATTATTCCTCTACACTGTCCCAACAAACACTCCCGGGGTCAGACACAGAGTGATTTTTCCTCTGCACGGTCCCATCAAACACTCCCGGGGTCAGACACAGAGTGAGTCTCCCTCCACACCGTCCCATCACACTCTCCCGGTATCATGCTCAGAGTGATTATTCCTCTACACGGTCCCATCAAACACTCCCGGGGTCAGACACAGAGTGAATTTATATCCACACCGTCCCATCATACTCTCCCGTGGTCAGACACAGAGTGAATCTCCCTCCACACCGTCCCATCACACAATCCCGTCGTCAGACACAGAGTGATTATTCCTCTACACGGTCCCATCAAACACTCCCGGGGTCAGACACAGTGTGAATCTCCTTCCACACCGTCCCATCACAATCTCCCGGGGTCAGACACAGAGTGATTATTCCTCTACACTGTCCCAACAAACACTCCCGGGGTCAGACACAGAGTGAATTTATATCCACACCGTCCCATCATGCTCTCCCGGGGTCAGACACAGTGTGATTATTCCTCTACACTGTACCATCAAACTCTCCGTGTGTCAGACACAGAGTGATTATTCCTCTACACGGTCCCATCAAACACTCCCGGGGTCAGACACAGAGTGATCATTCCTCTACACGGTCCCATCAAACACTCCCGGGGTCAGACACAGAGTGAATTTATATCCACACCGTCCCATCATACGCTCCCAGGGTCAGACACAGGGTGATTAATCCTCTACACTGTACCATCAAACACTCCGTGTGTCAGACACAGAGTGATTTTTGCTCTACACGGTCCCATCAAACACTCCCGGGGTCAGACACAGAGTGATTTTTGCTCTACACGGTCCCATCATACACTCCCGGGGTCAGACACAGAGTGATTATTCCTCAACATGGTCCCATCAAACACTCCCGGGGTCAGACACAGAGTGATTTTTCCTCTGCACGGTCCCATCAAACACTCCCGGGGTCAGACACAGAGTGAGTCTCCCTCCACGCCGTCCCATCACACTCTCCCGGGGTCAGACACAAGGTGATCATTCCTCGACACAGTCCCATCAAACACACCCGGGGTCAGACACAGAGTGATTATTCCTCTACACGGTCCCATCAAACACTCCCGGTGTCAGACACAGACTGAATCACCCTCCACACCGTCACATCACACACTCCCGTGGTCAGAGACAGAGTGATCATTCCTCTACACAGTCCATTCAAACACTCCCGGGGGTCAGACACAGAGCGATTATTCCTCTACACGTTAACATCAAACACACCGTGGGTCAGGCACACAGTGATTATTTCTCTACACGGTCCCATCACACACTCGCGGGGTCAGACACAGAGAGATTATTCCTCTACACGGTCCCATCAAACACTCCCGGGGTCAGACACAGTGTGAATCTCCTTCCACACAGTCCCATCACAAACTCCCGGGGTCAGACACAGTGATTATTCCTCTACACTGTCCCAACAACCACTCCCGGGGTCAGACACAGAGTGATTATTCCTCTACACGGTCCCATCAAACACTCCCGGGGTCAGACACAGAGTGAATTTATATCCACACCGTCCCATCATACACTCCCGAGATCAGACACAGTGTGATTATTCCTCTACACTGTTCCATCAAACACTCCGTGTGTCAGACACACAGTAATTATTCCTCTACACGGTCCCATCAAACACTCCCGGGGTCAGACACAGAGTGATTTTTGCTCTACACGGTCCCATCAAACACTCCCGGGGTCAGACACAGAGTGATTATTCCTCAACATGGTCCCATCAAACACTCCCGGGGTCAGACACAGAGTGGTTTTTCCTCTGCACGGTCCCATCAAACACTCCCGGGGTCAGACACAAAGTGGGTCTCCCGACACCCCGTCCCATCACACACTCCCGGTATCAGACTCAGAGAGATTATTCCTCTACACGGTCCCATCAATCACTCCCGGGGTCAGACACAGATTGAATTTATATCCACACCGTCCCATCATACTCTCGCGGGATCAGACACAGAGTGATTCTCCCTCCACACCGTCCCATCACACACTCCCGTGGTCAGACACAGAGTGATTATTCCTCTACACGGTCCCATCAAACACTCCCTGGGTCAGACAAAGAGTGAATCTCCCTACACACCGTCCCATCACACACTCCCGTCGTCAGACACAGTATGATTATTCTACTCCACGGTCCCATCAAACACTCCCGGGGGTCAGACACAGAGCGATTATTCCTCTACACGTTAACATCAAACACACCGTGGGTCAGACACACAGTGATTATTCCTCTACACGGTCCCTTCAAACACTCCCGGGGTCAGACACAGAGTGATTATTCCTCTACACGGTCCCATCAAACACTCCCGGGGTCAGACACAGAGTGATTTTTGCTCTACACGGTCCCAAGAAACACTCCCGGGGTCAGACACAGAGTGATTATTCCTCAACATGGTCCCATCAAACACTCCCGGGGTCAGACACAGAGTGATTTTTCCTCTGCACGGTCCCATCAAACACTCCCGGGGTCAGACACAGAGTGAGTCTCCCTCCACACCGTCCCATCACACACTTCAGGTATCAGACTGAGAGTGATTATTCCTCTACACGGTCCCATCAATCACTCCCGGGGGTCAGACACAGAGCGATTATTCCTCTACACGTTAACATCAAACACACCGTGGGTAGACACACAGTGATTATTCCTCTACACGGTCCCATCAAACACTCCCGGGGTCAGACACAGAGTGAGTCTCCCTCCACGCCGTCCCATCACACACTCCCGGGGTCAGACACACTATGATTATTCCTCTCCACGGTCCCATCAAACACTCCCGGGGTCAGACACAGACTGAATCACCCTCCACACCGTCACATCACACGCTCCCGTGGTCAGAGACAGGGTGATTATTCCTCTACACAGTCCATTCAAACACTCCCGG